>NC_132881.1:17332025-17517025 GCF_030463535.1 Salminus brasiliensis
TCATATATATATGTATATGTAACTGTTTGCACCGAGTAAAATCTGTCTCTCAGATGGTAGGTTGAAATTACACTATTAAAACCCACATTCCAGGATCCATACGACAATCACAGGACTTATTAACAGTATTCTTGTACTGTACGTGACCTGGTGCCAGTATGGGCTGCTTTGGTGGTTTATGAAGATTTACCCTTACCTATCTCCCTCTCTGACATCCAGACAGGGCTCATTAATTTTCCTATACCTCATTCCAACCCACATATCTGAGAAACCTATTTATTTAACACCACTGTTCTATAATCATTATCACTTAACTATGTTTATGGGATCCCTTTATCTATTATTTGCCATTAAACAACAACACAGACTAGACATACAACACATAACATTTACTCCTTTTTTCTCTCTCTATGGGCCCCCATATTTCACCTACATTTACAACCTCCCACAAGATACACATGGTCTGAAACAATATCAGAATTAATTTAAATTGCATGTCCGCTTTAAATCTTTTCACAACCTCAATTAATCTGGCTTTTATTGCTTCTGGTGCACAAACTCAAATACAGCTCCTCTTCCCCGTAAGGAGTGACTCTCAGGCCCCGTACTCTTGCCAGAAGAAGTCCCCCTGCAAGGCACAAGATCTCACAGAGCCAACGAGGTCGGGTATTTGGCCATGTGCATTTTATTTTTTTGTCAATAAAAGCCAACAGTATAGAGAGGTTAAGAATTACTCTCCTCTAACCAAACATATCCCCTTTAACCCAGACAGAACAGGAAGAGAGGAGGGTACCAGCCCCTCAGCCTCCACACACAGACTGACACACACACATAGAAATCCCTGTGCGCACACACATACACCACAAGTCGACTGTTTTAAGCTAGCCCTGTCTTCTCTTCTGTGCACTATACCCTTTTCTCTTTACTTCTGACACTTAGATAAGTACTCACCCCTCTTTTAACACCTAGTTTTCTCTAGTAATACCCTTTTTACTCTAAAAAACCCTTATTTTCTCTTATAACACCCCTTCTTTCCTTCTCTTAAACTTCCCATATTTCTCTTTGTTTTTCTGTAACATCCCATAGTACTTTTCTTCTTCTATAACACCCCATGTTTCTTCTCTTAAAACCCCCCATATTTCTCTTATGTCACCCTGTTAAGCTAACTTTCACGCTGTAACCCGAACCTGCTCACGTCTTACAATCCTAAGAGAGAAAAGGGCCCTAGCTCTCAAAGCCCGCGTGGCGCAGATTAACATGGCCTTATCAATGTTACTCACTGCTTTTTCAACAACACCCCTTTATTTTCCTCATTTTCCTTATACCTTGTCACTACTCATTGTCCCTACATATATTTCTCATTTCTTACACCCCCGTATTGTGGTGGCACAACCCACAAACGACCCAAATTTAGATCAGAGTCTACTCCCAAAATAATGTCACAACCTCATATGTTACAATTTCACTCACACACCTCAGTATAACGCGGAAACCCAAGCACGAATAATGAGAAGTGCTCACTGTGTAATGTTGGCTCACGAGCAGAAGTTTTCCCGTCTGGTGCCGCCGGAAGTCACAGCTGAAGTCCCTGTTCGGGCGCCAAAAATTGTCGTCTTGGTTCGTCTTCCTCTGGAGATGGACTTCTTATTTAAAAAGGAGAGTCTGTAACCACCGTCTTTAGTTGTAACAATGAAATATTTTATTCCAATATAAAGTACAGTGTGGTGAGAGTCTGCCAATTCTGAGTGCCCCTCGATCTCTCTCCTCGACATAGGAATACCTTGAGTTTTTATACCCTACTACATGTCATATTCTGTTGGATTGTTCCCATATGCAGAATCTTTGCATTTCATCCATAAGGAACACTCATCAGCCCCCACCATTACATACGTGGTCCACAGACACATCTGGACCACGTTTAAATCTATGTAATGTACAACCAAAGGGATGTCAAAATCTAAACAGCATCTTATGTTCGTTGATTCATGTATAGTTTTCACATTTGGTCAGGAAACAGGACCCCCTTTCTTTTCCACATCTACCCTGTGTGGCTTACCATATAATTCCTGAACTCCATACCATTCCTTCAGGCCTATGGACATCTGTATAGCCAATAAATACACTACACCTTTTTGTTGTCTTACAGGCTTTCAGGACCAATGGCTCCCCCCTTCCTGATGGTGCATACAGCCAACAAGGGTCTGTCCATTGTAACTGTGTGTTTGGCTCGCTATCTATCTGTCTGCAAGTGTGTAACAGGTAGGTGATCATTCAGTTTCTATACATGTATTGACTTTTTTTGTCTTACAGGTTTTTCAGACTGCATGAACCGAAGGGTCTGTGCATCTGCAAGTGTGTGTGACTCGCTACTATCTGTCTGCAACTGTGTAACAGGTTGGTGATCATTCAGTTTCTATACATGTATTGACTTTTTGTTGTCTTACAGGCTTTCAAGATCAATGGCTCCCCCCTTCCTGATGGTGGATCTGTCCTTCAAGGGTCTGTGCATCTGCAAATGTGTGTGACTCGCTACTATCAGTGTGGAAGTGTGTAACAGGTGGATGATCATTCAGTTTCTATACATTTATTGACTTTCTTTTTTGTGTTACAGGTTCTTAACAAGTCCATCAACCTCTTCTTCTCCCTGAAGGTGTATCCTTCTTACAAATATATTTTCATCTGCAACTGTGTGTGGTTCGCTGTCCATCATTCTGCAACTCTGTAACAGGTAAGTGATCGTTCAGTTTCTATACATTGCCTTTTTGTTGTCTTATAGGCTTTCAGGACCCTTTCATGTTCCCCCATTCCTGATTGTGGATCTTTCCTTCAAGTCACCTGTGTGTGGCTCGCTATCCATCTGTCTGCAAGTGTGTAAGAGGTAGGTGATCATTCAGTTTCTATACATGTATTTTCTTTTTTTGTCTTACAGGTTCATGACCCCATGAGCCCCTCCCTCCCTGACCATGCATCCAGCCACCACAGTCTGTCCATCTGTAGCTGTCTTGCTCGCTGTCTAATGTTCTGCAACTGTGTTAAACGTAAGTGATCTTTCAGTTTCAAAACCTGTATTGACTTTATTTGTTGTCTTACAGGTTCTGAGGATGTCATTATCCCCTCCCTCCCTGATGGTGGTTCTGTCCATCAAGGGTCCATCCTTCTGCATCTGTGTATGGCTCACTGTCTATCTGTCTGCAACTGTCTAACAGGTAGGTGATCATTCAGTTTCTATACATGTATTGACTTTCTTTTTTTGTCCTACAGGTTCTGATGGTGGATCTGGTGGACAAGGGTCTGTCCATGTGCAACTGTGTGTGTGACTCGCTATCTATCTGTCTGCAAGTGTGAAAGGTTAGTGACCATTCCATTTCAAAACTTGTCAGCTTAACTTTTTTTGTCTTATAGGTTTTCAGGACCCCATCGTGATGGTAGATGTGGCCAACAAGGGTCTGTCCTTCTGCAACTGTGTTTTTTGCTTTATATCGATCTGATTCTGTGTAACACATAGGTAAACATAAAGTTTCTAAATATGTATTGTCATTTGTTTTGTCTTACAGGTTCATAGGACCCCATGACACCCCCCCCCCCCCCTGTAATGGTGGATCCGGACAACAAGGTTCCGTCCATCTGAATCTTCTTTTTGTGCTTCTTGATTCAGACTGTTGTCAGTCCACCCACTGCTCCTGACTCAGTCCCAGTGATGAGCTCCACTGGTAGAGAGACCTCACTTCTGGTTCTGTGGTGGACCCTCTGCTCAGAACTCCATCAGGACATCTCCATCCCTACAGCCTGCAGCTACGCCGAGAAATTAAGCAGCGCCTATGGGAGGAGTGCCGCTGTCCTGCTCGGAGTATGGAGGTCCAGATCTCAGAGGTCTTCAACTCACCAACTGGGACAAGCTTCACCCCTCACTTTGAACTGGACACAAGCAGAGAGCCACTGCCTAAGCAACCCAAGAGGAAAAGGAGGAGGCGAAGACACTGAGATCAGGAAACATGACTTTTAACTCTTTTTTACTATTTTAACTACTTTTCTTCTTCTTCTTCTTTTTCTTCTTCTTCTTCTTCTTATTATTATTATTATTATTATTACAATAAATACACTACACCTTTTTGTTGTCTTACAGGCTTTCAGGACCAATGGCTCCCCCCTTCCTGATGGTGCATACAGCCAACAAGGGTCTGTCCATTGTAACTGTGTGTTTGGCTCGCTATCTATCTGTCTGCAAGTGTGTAACAGGTAGGTGATCATTCAGTTTCTATACATGTTTTGACTTTCTTTTTTGTGTTACAGGTTCTCAAGAAGTCCACCAACCTCTTCTTCTCCCTGAAGCTGTATCCTCTAACAAATATATTTTCATCTGCAACTGTGTGTGGTTCGCTGTCCAACATTCTGCAACTCTGTAACAGGTAAGTGATCATTCAGTTTCTATACATGTATTGCCTTTTTGTTGTCTTAGAGGCTTTCAGGACCAATGGCTCCCTCCATTCTGATGGTGCATACAGCCAACAAGGGTCTGTCCATTGCAACTGTGTGTTGTGGCTCGCTATCTATCTGTCTGCAAGTGTGTAACAGGTAGGTGATCATTCAGTTTCTATACATGTATTGACTTTTTTTGTCTTACAGGTTTTTCAGACCGCATGAACCGAAGGGTCTGTGCATCTGCAAGTGTGTGTGACTCGCTACTATCTGTCTGCAACTGTGTAACAGGTTGGTGATCATTCAGTTTCTATACATGTATTGACTTTTTGTTGTCTTACAGGCTTTCAAGATCAATGGCTCCCCCCTTCCTGATGGTGGATCTGTCCTTCAAGGGTCTGTGCATCTGCAAATGTCAGCTTAACTTTTTTTGTCTTATAGGTTTTCAGGACCCCATCGTGATGGTAGATGTGGCCAACAAGAGTCTGTCCTTCTGCAACTGTGTTTTTTGCTTTATATCGATCTGATTCTGTGTAACACATAGGTAAACATAAAGTTTCTAAATATGTATTGTCATTTGTTTTGTCTTACAGGTTCATAGGACCCCATGACACCCCCCCCCCCTGTAATGGTGGATCCGGGCAACAAGGTTCCGTCCATCTGAATCTTCTTTTTGTGCTTCTTGATTCAGACTGTTGTCAGTCCACCCACTGCTCCTGACTCAGTCCCAGTGATGAGCTCCACTGGTAGAGAGACCTCACTTCTGGTTCTGTGGTGGACCCTCTGCTCAGAACTCCATCAGGACATCTCCATCCCTACAGCCTGCAGCTACGCCGAGAAATTAAGCAGCACCTATGGGAGGAGTGCCGCTGTCCTGCTCGGAGTATGGAGGTCCAGATCTCAGAGGTCTTCAACTCACCAACTGGGACAAGCTTCACCCCTCACTTTGAACTGGACACAAGCAGAGAGCCACTGCCTAAGCAACCCAAGAGGAAAAGGAGGAGGCGAAGACACTGAGATCAGGAAACATGACTTTTAACTCTTTTTTACTATTTTAACTACTTTTCTTCTTCTTCTTCTTCTTTTTCTTCTTCTTCTTGTTATTATTATTATTATTATTATTATTATTATTATTATTGTTATTAAAATGTACTTTTTTCTCTCATAACTGATGTACTGTCATGAACTTTGGCACAGAAATGTGCAATTGTGAAATATAAGCTTAATAATAGAACTGCAAATTTTACATTAGGGTTCACACTAATCTATAAACTTATTCTAAAGAAAAGTTCTTTAGAACTGAGCTTCTAAATTTCACTGAACCAAACTGGATTTAACTTCAACAAAGTACGGATACATAACATGCTTACCATTTGCACTATGATTATTTGCACAGCTGTACAGATGTTAAGTTTCTGTAGATGTTTATCATATCTGTACATAATAGTTTGTATATAGATGTCTACTCGGGCTACATAATGATGTACAGTATTTATACCTGTGCAAGTACAGATTTCTGACTACAGATTTTTTTTACAGCTTTGTTACTTTTTTAACTTATTATTTATTCTATTTATTGTTTTGTGTATTTTTCTCTTTTAGTATAATACTTGTTAACGGTCTGTTTTTTTGTTACATGTCATAGTTGTGTTGCTCTCACCAAGTAAAATTGTAACATAGTTGGCGGAATAAAGAGATTCTGAGATTTGGGGTTTACTGTGTAAAGTGGTCTGTTTTCATCTATTTCCAGAGGTAAAAAGTAACATTCCCACTTCTTTTATTACAGTAGTTTTAATAAAGTATGAGGACATCACATATTTGGGCCTAGGTCATCTTCATTCATCTTTAATAAAAGGCTATTAATCATCAGCTGCCAACGATGCCTCCCAAAACCTGTTAAAAATCTCTACTTTTCCAAACTGAGGATTACATCTTCATCTAAAATGGTTTAAACTGGTTTATGCTGGTCTGGTTTGCTGGGGTATGCTGTTTTTCTTCCTAGAAGGGCAGTTTCTCAAAGGTTTATAGTCTTTGTGATGCTCTTATATTGTAACACCTGCTGGTGCGAGGTGCGTTCTACTGATGTGTCTGTGTGCATTTTTCACCACTTAAATAAGCCTGTTAAAGAATTGATTGTCCATAAAATACTCTTATGAATTATTCACACAGGATTATGAATTCTTTCTACAAAACAAGCAGTACATTCTAATACACCAAATACAATAATAATTAATAAATACAATAAATGAAAGTCTAAATGAACTAAAATGACAATCACTTGTTAGTGTTACCTTTATGGGAATAGAAGGGAATTATTTAATATTTAAATATACTTTTGGTATTATATTATAAATGGATTATTCTAATATATATTTTCATTATGTAATATAACAATTATAATATTATTTTTAAAAGCACAGTCTATACTTACCGGACATCGAGAGTCTCTACACCCAACTGAATGACAGGTGGAAGAAGTGCCATGTAGCGATTATTATTATGTCAGTAACAGCTTCCTTGTATAAAGACTCAGCGCTTCTAGGTGTAAGTAGGTCAGACGGGCCGGTGCCGTGACACATCTACCCCCACGACTGTCCCATTGGTTAAAATATTGCACATGATTAATTGCCCATCTTCACACAGCTGTCATACTTATATGCCAGATTAAAATTTATGGAAAGATATTTATTGATCATTACTGAGACGTTTTTATCTGAATAAAGTTTTGCTTTTATCTTTATATAAATTTAGCTTTATTAATCAAATGTTAAACACTAGCATGTTAAACTGATGTAATACTGTTGTTGCTACTCTGGCATTTAAAACTGATACTAACAGGTAAAGCTAGTGTGACCCATACTAAGGGTATTACAGTAGGAGAAGAGCAAGTACACCTTTCTAATTGTTTGCTCCAGTTATCATTTGGTTCATTGCCAGGGACATGTGCAGGTAGCAGGAGGAGAGCTCTCCTTAAAGTTTAGCACAGCTTGGAATTCTTCATTCGGACGGTTTGGAGGATGTGGAGGAGTGAACTGCTGTACAGGTCAGGGAGTCCGGTATGCAGCATTGAAGCCAGATGCAGGTATTTGCTGTGTGTTGGTTTTAGTAGTTGATGCTGTAACGGAGTCACAGTATCTGCTGCTGTTCAGCTTGTGTGAAAGCAGGTGTCTGTTGGTTCTAGTGTGCAGCAGCTTGGACTGCAGTTTTAGTGAGGCTTTGAGGGCTTCATTTAAAATGGATGGTGTTTGTGGCATTGAACCCGGTCTGCAACAGTGAGGCCTAGATACAGGTCCCTACTGTTTGTGTCCAAGTTAGCATGTAGCAAATGTAGAGTCTGCTCGCTAATGCACTTGTCTTTAAAGCAAACTCTTACTGACTGCAGCGTGTAGCAGTGCCTGGGGTTTGGGACTGAGTCTGGGTTAGTGAGCAGAGAGCAGAGCTCTAAGGCAGATGCACTAAACCTTTGGTTACAGGTGTGTAAATGTATGTAATTGACTGGGGGTTTTGGTGGAAGCTGCAGAGCATTAATGTAGTGTGTTTCCCCTTACAGGAGTCGAATCCCTGCTAGTTTAAATGAATCACTGCTCTTTCCTTCCCCTTTACATGCTTTTATAAATAAGAGTCTTAATCTCATTGTTTTATTGAGTGCCAATATTTTAGACCAGTGTTCTCGGCGGCTGGCTATGCAGTAGCATGCTAGCTAATACAATCCAAGAGAACTTGTAGTGACGAGAAATATCAGAGACCCCCCTACTGAGGACATTATATGACCTATACTATTAGACATTATTCTAAATGGATGAACCACTTGATTATGCCTTCCGTTTTGTTCGGACCCTAGAGGGCGCTCAACCACAAGTCCAAAATGAATGGGTCCATACAGAGCTTTTGTGCAAAAGAAATAATGATTTTGATATAGATAACTGCTCACATTCTCCACACAATACATCATAAAACAACTCAACACACATTTTAATCAATTATAAGACATCATTTAAGACGTCAGTGAGTCTGACCAGCCAATAAGCAGTTCAGTTCACCAGTCAATCAGCACTCAGCAGCCAGAATGGGAGCGGTTTCTGCTCTACATCTGTTTCCTGTAGGGCAGGACGTGTGTGCTGTTACATTTTTTTCTTATTAATTTATGTAAGGATTTCTTCTGCTTTAGTAATTAAATATTAAAGATGATTCCTGCCTGAAAGACCAGAAAAACATTCAAACATTTTTAACCACTGAAACCACTGAAGTCTTATAATTGTTGATTAAAAGTGTGTTGAGTTGTTTTCCTCTGTTCTGTGTTACAGTGAGAGCTGTTATCTGTATAAAAATGATGAATCATTTATAAATGACAATTTTGGGTCTCTGGTAATTCTTGTTCCTCCAGCAGCAGCAGAGTCACTGGGTCAAACGAAACGAGCCTCGTCATTTCTTTTATGATTGATACAGTCAGTTACAGATTCTGGCCGCTAGACGGAGACAAAGCGCCAATTACACGGGTGTTACTCCAGTAAGGGCAGACATATGTTTGTCGTAGCATCTCTGTTTCTGGTAAACGTGTTATTTATAACTGTATATTCAGTGCCAGCATTTAATAATTTATCTGGCGCCCTGGTGGTGTCCAGCACTTTTCTGATACAATCAACGAAAAAATCACCAATTTAATTTAATTTAATTTAATTACATTTAATTAATTTTAATTTAAAAACATCTGTTAAAAGCCACCACTGTTAATACATTTAAATTCATGTAAAATCATTGATTGAATAATTCAATATCAGTATAATTTTAAAATGTTAAAAATGATAAACGCTGTGAGGGGAAAATACAGCGCTGATGTAATGTGGTTAAGTGACCAGCAGATGGCAAATATACCGTTTAATATCAGACTGAGTTAAACCTGTGTTAAAAGACCAGCAGCTGGAAAGCTCCAGTAGAAATCCTGATTTAATGATCATATAAATGATCAGGACAGATGAAGAGGTTCGTTAAGCAGGGTGACCAGACGCCCTCTTTTTACCGGACATGTTCTCTTTTTGGGATGTGAAAAATGTGTGCGCATTTATTTCACATCTGTGTCTCTTTCTACAGTCACTACTCAGTCTGTGTGCGGATTTATACACTGGAGTTTAATATTAGAGAACAACACACAATTTCCTAAATGTCAAGGTCACAATGTAGTCCTATGTGAATTTATCCTAACAGGAGTGAGCAGTATTTTAAACATATTTCATGAGTTGCATATATTCTAATGCACAGTATAAAAACGTAAATGAGGTATTTGAAAAAGAACACTGATCAAAATTAGAGAACACTCTCAGACACCTGCAAATTGTTGGTGTTAATCTGGCATGTGATGCTAATTTCCTTAATTATCTGACAAACCCTATTTAACTGGCAGTATAACTTTCCTGTTTTCACTGACTTTGCAAAATGGAAAGCTGTTCCAAAGTGACTGAAACCCTCCGTCAGCAGGTTGTCAAGATGAAGGCCAAAAGGGTGACCCTATCAGCCATAGCAAGAGAAGTTGGTCGTCCCAAGTCTGTGATTTCTAGAATACTGCATCTTTACAACACCACAAACTCATTCAAGTCCCCCAAGAAGGCTGGTCGTCCACGAAAGACAAATGCAAGAGAGGACAGGATAATGCGGAGAATCTCCATGGGCAATCGGTTCAACACTGCAGCTGGAATTGCTCACCAGTTCAACGTTTACAAGCATTTGGACTGAAAGCCCACTCTGCAGTGACCAAACCTCTCATTAGCAGAAAGAATCAAAAGGCTAGATTAACCTTTGCTGAGGAGCATGTTGTGTGGACAGAGGAAAAGTGTTCCAGAGTTCACTTTAGTGATGAAAGCAAGTTTCATTTATTTGGGTCTGATAGGAAACATTATGTTCGTCGACAAGCTGGGGAAAGACTGAACCCAAAGTGTGTAAAGAAGTCAGTGAAAGGTGGAGGAGGAAATGTCATGGGTTGGGGAATGTTTTCAGCAGCAACCATTGGTCAAACTGCTTCTCACCACAGTAGATTGGCCACAGCCTAAAACACAAATGTAAATAAACACAAATGAGCTCGTCTGTATCTGAGTTTTTTATTTTATTTAGGAATTTGTTTATATATTTTACATTGACATGAATCTGAAAAACTTAAGTAAACGGTGGTAAAAGCAAAACTTTGTTTTTATTTATTTTACTTGACACTCAAGTTGAACTGAAAGGAGATGATTTGGCCCTGTAAGCAGAGTAAGGCTATTTATTAATTTGTTAAATGAGTAAATGTACGTGCTTTAATGTTCATAAACAAACTTGCTTGAGATATTAAACATTACATATTAATGTCCTTCTCTTACTAAAATGACACTCAATGGAGTAATAGTCATACTGTTCACTAATGACAAGCACTTCAATTAAAATAAAACCTTTATTCATTTTTAAGCTTCTTAGGCTGCAGCAGATTAGAGCTGCAACAAACAACTATTTTTACAATCGAACAATTGGACAATTATTGAAATAAATAACTGATTTAGCTTGAGGTAGTTTAAGGTATTTGCTAAGTAACAATTAAGTTAATAAAAAATTAATAACTTAGTCAGAAATTCACTGTGTTAATGAATTACGCTGCTAATATAAAAGTTATATAATATAAAAGATTAATAAAACTCCAATACCTTTTCTCTTTTAAATTTTAAACCCAAGGATTTGTAATGTAGCAGCAATAAAATATAACAAAAATAGATCAGTTTTCCCTTAATCAGTTTTCATATACATTTTTGGATGAACAACAAAATAAAAGTGGAAGTGGGAATTAATGTAAGACAGTAATTTTCTCAGTCAAAAAGTATTTTATGTTACAGATTCGTTTGTATTAGTGACTTTTATTTTGTGGGGTCTGGCCAGAGCCACAAAGTAGTCGAGAGACTTTAGCTCGTTACTGGAGAGCGGGACTTAATCTGTAAGCAGCAACCTGATTGGTTGTTTTTGTTGAAGGGCGGGACATAAAGTAGCTGAAAGCATTGTTTAGAAGGGGTGTCCACAAATATTTGGACTTAGACACTGCTTGATTTACCAGCCTAGGACTGGAGGACTGGAGAGTGATCCATATTGAGGCCATGGAACAGCAGGGAGGCACTCCACCAATGAAGCTCCTCTCTAGGACTGAATCAGGAGCAGTGGGTGTTCAGAAGGCAGTCTGAATCAAGAAGCACAACAAGAAGATTCAGAACCTGATTTCTGAACATCTTCAGTTGAGTCATGTATGATTGTTCCTGATCTGTTTCTTAAACTGGTTGTTTTTTTTTACCTAAATCTACATCTACAGAGGAGCTTTACTACCTCTGCTCTGAAGGAGGAGTATATTAAATGAGGGAGGATCATAGATGAGGGGTTTCTAGGTTGAGCTGGTGTGTGGTTTACCTGCTGAGGAGTACTGATAGATGTGGAGATGCAGACTAGGGCTGCAACTAACGATTATTTTAATATCAAAATCAATTAATCTGTCGAAAAAAATTCATTTCCATGTCTTTATTTAAAAATAGAACATTGAATAACAGAGCAAATAAGTGTACACAATAATTCAATAATAATAGATTACATTATTAAATTAGTTAAATAAATAAAAAATAAAATAAATGAAATAATAAAGAAAAATAAGTGCATTGCTGATGCAAACACTGCACTGTATTGGAGTGAGGCGTGAGACAGGATGAATTGCCTTTAGTTTGTATGTTGTCAGACTTAAAACCTGAAGCTTAATCATTATTTACCACCATTGTGTTCAAGTTACATGTTTTAATAAAGCACATTTAAACACTGCTTAAGCGAATTACACAGATAATAAAAGTAACACACACACACACACACTTACACACTCTATCACTGTCATTGTCCAGTTAAGCAAAAAACAGCATGTGCCGTGTTACACCGGTTCACATAGTGTGAGTGCACCGTTACGTTTCCTCACTTCAAAACAGAACTAACTGGGGTTATTGTAGTGACTGTGCTCCCACATTGGTGAGGATTTAAGCTGAACTTCTTTTCTGTGTCATTCATGTTTCATTTTTTGGAATATATTTACTTCTTGATGTTAAATTTATTTTAAAGATTACATCTCCGCTCTGACTCGCTTCGTTCATCTCCCTCTTATTTATTAATTTTTCCAGAGTAGACAAAGCGCCGCAGGTAACGCAAGCGGATATGACCTGATATTACAAGGCGAGTAACACATACATCGTGCGACACAACAAATCCAGAATGAAATTCGTTGCCAACACTTTTAATAATCGATTATTATCAATTTTATAGATTCGATGTAGCATTTCCTCCAAGTCAGCCGTTTTGTAGGTACTAGTGTCCTTTTGAAGCCGTACTGGTCTGCAGAGGAATGATTCCTTGAATTCTGAAACTAAAATACGAATGTTTAATTATTATTATTAATTATTTTGCACAGTTTAAAATATTAAATTTTTTTTACATATAAATTTACCATTTCTGTACAAGATGTTAAGGTTGTATAGAGGCCAAACCTTAATCCACTGCATTCAACCGATACTCACTTCGTAATCAATGCTAAACGAGTCTGCTTTCACTAAAGCTTTCTCTTCTTTTAAGCATATCATGAGTTTTAACTCTTTAAACAGTTTAAGAACTAGAGCACAAGCTGTACGCACCTCTCCTCAGCCGTGCCGCAGAAGACTGGTGTTCTGCCGATTTGTGCTACCCATCCAAATGTGATCTGCGCAAGCGCGGACCCACAACTCACCAACAAATGCTTTCATGTGTTTTTTATGATAAATCTGTTTTTCTCACGTGCAAAATACAATCTCAGCAGACATGTAGAAAGTACTAGAGACCCAGACTTGAGTAAAAGTACAAGTTCTCTATCAAAAAAGTGACTTGAGTAGAAGTGTCTTTAAGCTCCAGACTTAAGTGGAAGTACTTAAGTATTGCATGTAGTTACTTAAGTACTGAAAGTAAAAGTACAGTATTGTGTTCTGTAGTTCTTACAGAAAGCAGTCAAAAGTCTGAGTATCAGTGTTTCTATTATTTCAAATGCTCAGACTTAAGGACTGTCACAGTTCCTCGGCTGTAGTAGAAGGACAGAACTGTAGAAGACGGAGTTCATGAACACGAGTCTTCAGTTAACTCTCTAAACAAACTCGCCCAAAAGAGAGAAAGCTGAACAGAACTGACTCAACCTGCCACATACAAGAGATTCATCTGTAAAAGCAGTGAGGAGAGCAGCTTAAAACCCTGAGCTTCACTCTCTGTAAACTAGACTACAGCTAAAAGATCTCTGGCCATTCGGCCACATACGAGTATTTGAAGGTGGGCAAGGTGGTGTTTCTTCTAGTGGTTCTTCCATCTCGGAATAAACTGCAGAGCTCTAGCGTTAGTGTCCTCACTGCAGCTGCAGCACATAAACATCTAACGTAAAAGTATTAAACTCATCCAAAATATGTAGTGAAGTAAAAGTGGAAGTAGGAGATAAAATAATCCTCCAGTAGATACAGATACAGTATTTTAGTACTTAAGTACAGTACTGAAGTAGTTCTACTTCATTACTATATATCTCTGAATCTGAGGATTTACTTGGGTGTTAATATATATAAATATATAAAAATGATTTCTTATTACCTCTATTAGCTTATATTTACACTGACATGGTGATTTACACTCTCCTGCTGGGAGCGTTCTCTCATATAATGATTTTAGTCTATCATCATTTCCTACTTACTGGTGTATTTAGGCAGCTTTACCTGTAAATATACACTATGGTTACATTGACAGAAAACGTGATCCACACAAACCGTTCCTGGTTAATGCGAGAAACATGAGTGATGACATCAACTAATTTTTTTTATTTCACTAAATTTAAAACTAACCTTAGTTGTTGCACCCAGACCTTGCAGAATAGTGTAAAATAGTGTGTATTTATGTGTATAGATTCTGGATTTGAATGTGTGTATCATATACTATATAATAAAAGTCACTTGACTTGATTTAGATAAGCAGCCACTGAATCTGGATCATGGTAATATTGTTAATGGTGATAATTCTGCAGATGATGCAGATCATTTGTCAGCCTGCTAATCAGTACACACAGTGGCGGGGCAGGTGCAGGGACCCAGTCAACAGATCAGTGAAATGTGAGTACACACACACACAGACTAGCTTTCATCCAGCGTACCACCACCATCATCACCATCTCAGTGTATGTTCAACAGGGTAAAGTTAGTTAAAGGTCTTGGATTGGAATTAGGTTTATGAGTAGTGTTATGCTTTATTTTATAGGTGTTTGAGGTGTAGGATAAGTGAGATTCATGCACTATATGGACAGATGTATTGGGACACCTGCTCATTTATTCTTGATGCTGTTTTATTGGATTGACTGTCTCTACTGTCTAGGGAAGGGTGGAGACAGCTTACTAGATTTTGGAGCATTGCTGTGAGGATTTGATTGCATTCAGCAAGAAGAGCGTTGGTAAGGTCAGGATGTTAAATAATCACCACCCCAACTTATTCCAAAAATATTGGATGAAACACCATTAATCATTCCAGAGAATGTGTTTGAGCTGTGGCACAGTGGAACATTCCACAGTTCCACTGCGCCACAGCTCAATACTGGGGGCTTTATACCTCTCAGCCCCACGAATGGCATTAGGCAGCATGGTGCCAATAGGTGAATGCTCCAGAGAGTCCTATTCTGTTGGCACTACTTCTCTACAAAGACTAAAGTGTGTGCATTTGCATATATGTGCAATGGTTGCAATTTAAAGTAGCTGAATGCATTCATTAGAAGGGGTGTCCACAAACATTTAGGCATATAGTGTGGGTTAAGTGAAAGGGTTTGCAAGTAGTTTTAGACAACACAAATTTTTCAAATATTTTTACATTATTTTTATGAACAATTCTTCATGCAGCTCATGATTAAACATCTGTTCTGAACGAAAAAGTAGATTTATTTACAAGAGAAGTGATCATTAAAGTGCAGTGGTTGAATGTTCTTCACTTCATCTACAGAGGAGCTTTACTACCTCTGATCTGAAGGAGGAGTCTATTAAATGAAGGAGGATCATGGTTGAAGGGTTTCTAGGTTGTGCTGGTGTGTGATTTACCTGCTGAGGAGTACTGACAGACTTGGAGATGCAGCTGTAAGTGTGGACCAGTCTGGAGCTCAACACCTGTATTGAGATGTCTGGAGCTTTGGGCTTAGAAGGTCTACTTTTAGCTGAAGACACTTCCTCCAAGTACTTCAGCCATGTAGTAGGTACTAGTTTCCTCCTGAGGCCGTACTGACCTGCAGAGGAACGATTCCTTGAATCCTGAAACTAAAATATGTATATTTCATAATTACGCACAGTTACAATAATTAGTCTAATTTAATAAAAATACACCTCAGAAGATAAATGTACCATTTCTGTAGGAAATAAATCTTGCTGTTGTTAAAACAACCCTTGAGGAGCAGATCTGTGATACTCATCACACGGGTTCCTACAACAGCTTGCACTGCTAATGACAGAAAGAACAGAAAAACCAGAGGAAGCTGAAAGTGTGGAAGGCGATGCCAAGACCGCTCATTTGTGTGACTACTTGATTTCAGATCCCCTGAGGTGGTGTACTGAAGCTAAATTACACACATTCAGTCACTGTCAAGTCAAGTCAGATTTATTTGTATAGCGCTTTTTACAACTGTTGTCGTCACAAAGCAGCTTAACATAATTAGTACTTAATAAAGGAAAGAGACAGAGAAGAAAGAAGAAATAACATGAAGGATCAAAGACCCCCCGTGAGCAAGCCAACGGCGACAGTAGCAAGGAAAAACTCCCTCAGAGCTGGAGGAAGAAACCTTGGGAGGAACCAAGACTCACAAGGGGGACCCATCCTCCTTTGGTCAGAACTATTTAAACATTAATGATAAAAATTACCAAAGCAGATACAACAGAAAGTTAATAGTGGTGATATTAATAGTGGCAGACAGCCACGAGTCCATCTAGGTTTCAACACGGCCACCAAACAGGCAGCAGCGGCAGGCGGGAGAGCCGCCGGTCCGCCATGGGTGGTGGCGGGTGGGGGGGCCCGCTGGCCGGACTGGTAGGTGGCAGCTGGTTTGACGCAGGTAGAGGGGACCTCAGCGGGCAATCTTCCAGCAAGTCGGGCTGGGTGGCCATTTACTCTGAGAAGGTAAAAAGAGAAAGAGAAAGTTAGTTCTGAGAGGAATTTTATGGAGGGCAGAGAATGTTGAGCATCCGCATCAGAGTGTGTCTGAAGACTCCAGCAGGTCTGATTATAACAGCCTACTTAAAAGGAGAGAGCCAGAAGGTAACACGGACACGGGAGCACCCTGAAAACACCAGCATCTATCTGCTCCACCGTCAACAAACCTGAGTGATCGCTTGTAAGCTGCGAGACGACAGCTCCAGCATCTCAGTGTACTACAGTTCCCTACAATTCCCTACAATTCCCTGGACCTGCAGCCCTTATCTAAGAAACATTAATTACCAAAAGCTAAACTAAACATATACGTTTTCAGCTTAGATTTAAAGATTGAGACTGTGTCTGAGTCCCGAACATTATCTGGAAGGTTATTCCAGAGTTGGGGGGCTTTATAAGAAAAGGCTCTTCCCCCTGCTGAGGTTTTCTGAATTTTGGGCACGAGTAAGAGGCCAGCACCCTGAGATCTAAGTAGTCTTGATGGTTCGTAGTATACAATAAGATCCCGCAGGTATTCAGGAGCGAGGCCATGTAGGGCCTTATATGTTTATAGAAGAATTTTGTATTCGATACGGAATTTAACTGGGAGCCAATGAAGTGCTGATAGAACTGGACTGATATGGTCAAATATTCTAGTTTTAGTAAGGACCCTGGCTGTAGCATTTTGCACCAGTGTTGTGTCACCCCTTAAATAAATAGGCTGGGCAGCGATGTGGAACAAAAGTAGTCAACTCTGTAATGTAACAGCAGAACCAGTTCACTCTCCACCTGCTACCTCTCTTCTCCTCCTCTTCTCTCTCTCCCTTTACTCACTGAGCTCCACCTAGTGGTTCTCTAGACACCACAACCAGCTAAAGTTTATTGAGGTTCCTGCTGGAACAACCTGACAGTAGTGCATTACAGTAATCTAGCCTTGAGGTAATAAAAGCATGTACTAGCTTTTCTGCGTCTTGTAGTGATAAGTAGTTTCTTAGTTTGGAGATGTTCCTAAGCTGCATAAAGGCTGTTCTACTAATATTAGCTATATGTTGCTCAAATGATAAATCTGAGTCAAATGTGACCCCAAGATTTTTAGCTGCTAAACCAGGAATGATGGAAGCATCGGCCAAGTCTAACATTAAGTCAGATAGTTTATTTCTAGAATCTTTTGGACCTAAAAGGAGAACCTCGGTTTTGTCACTGTTAAGAAGAAGGAAGTTATGTGACATCCAGAGTTTTATATCCTTTACACAGTCCTCCATTTTCTGTAGTCTAAATTTATCGTCAGGTTTGGCTGATATATAGAGCTGTGTGTCATCTGCATAGAAATGGAAATTAATGCCATGTCTGCTTATAACTGAGCCCAGTAGTAACATGTATAATGTAAATAATAGTGGTCCTAAAATTGAGCCTTGTGGAACTCCATATCTTACTTCTGTGTAGTTTGAAGATAAATCTTTTATCTTTACGAATTGATAGCGTCCCGTTAGATATGATTGGAACCATGATAGGGCTGTCCCTGTGATTCCAACCATTTTCTCTAATCTTTCTAGTAATATAGTATGATCTATTGTATCAAAGGCTGCACTAAGGTCTAGTAGGACTAATAAAGATACGTAGCCTTGATCAGAGGCAAGAAGGAGATCATTTGTAATCTTCACTAGGGCTGTCTCTGTGCTGTGATTTGGTCTAAATCCAGATTGGAATTTCTCTTACATGTAATTTTTACTCAGGTATAAGCAGAGTTGTTGGGCCACAGCTTTTTCTAATATCTTAGATACGAATGTTAAGTTGGAGATGGGTCTATAATTAGATAATACGCTAGGATCAAGATTGATACAAACGCCTTTGTTAATGGATCGTCTGCTTTTTCAAAGTGAATATTAAAGTCTCCTACTATTATAACTTTGTCGCTGCACACTGCCAAGTCTGCAGCAAAATTACTAAATTCTTTAAAAAATTCAGAATAGGGCCCTGGAGGCCTATAAATATTAATCAGTGTGAATGCATTTTTATTTGTGGCTGGATCTGAAATATTGATGTAGAGAATCTCAAAAGAAGTGAAGGTGTTACAGTGTTTTTGAATAATCTCTAGTGTATTCTGGTGTTCTGGTGGGCTAGTATGGGTGGTGGTGGTGGGGGGCCTGCTGGTCGGACTGGTAGGTGGCAGCTGGTCTGACACAGGTAGAGGGGACCTCAGTGGGAATCTTCCAGCAGGTTGGGCTGCGTGGCCATTTACTCGGAGAAGGTAAAAAGACAGAGTTAGTTCTGAGAGGATTTTATGGAGAGCAGAGAATGTTGAGCAGTATCAGAGTGTGTCTGACGACTGGAAAGTTCTGGGATAGACTCATCTTTGTGAGAGGCAGTTTTCCTTTCCCTGGATGTCTGGTTTAACTCATCTGAATCTAATGTGCTTTAGCATTAGTGCAGCATGGCAGTGGCGCAGGGTGTGGGTGGCACAGCTCCAGGGGCTCCAGGTTGTGGCTTTAACCCTGGCTCTGGTCATTGTGAGAAGTTTGGTGTGTTCATCCTGTGTCCAAGTGAGCTTCCTCCCACCTCCACATGGTAGGTGAATTGGCTGTGCTTACTTGCCAGTAGGTGTGTGTCTCTAGGTGCAGTAGCACCCTTTCCAGGGAGCATTCTTGCCTTGTGATGATTCAGGAAAGACTCCAGAGAAAAATAATAAAATAAATCTGTGACCAATTGCCTGATTGGCGTTAATAGGTTAGTATGATGCTTACCTTGGTCTTTTAGGGTACATGGATTCCCGCACTCCAGCTGCCAGACTGCTATGTTTAAGAGATACGTCACATTAATATAGCTTGCATTTACTCTCGTATTTCAAACAGAGGTTCCTGTAATGAAAGGGGAAATCAGATCATGCTGTTTATATGCTTTAAACCTGTACAGACCAAAGGAGCCAACACCTCCAACTGAGCACAGCCTCTTTCTGACAGACCTGCAGAGTTTAAAGAGGTCAGAGAAGGTCAGATCAGTGAAGAGTGATACAGCTCTAACAATCACACCGAGCTCCAGTCAGAGGAGGGGGAGTTTTTCAGGAGGAGTTTAGGGCAGTGAGAGCTGTTGAAGTGAACTGGCTTTTCTTTATTGATAACTACCAATGTGGAGAACTGGTAGCGTTATGTTTACCTGAACCTCCATGCTGCTAAATATCAGACGTTCACAAGTAGATCAGCAGCAGTTATAAACAGACCTGTCGCAGTAATTACGTTAGAAACTGATCGTATGATCAATGATTATGACCTCCATCATTTTGGAGGACATCGATAATGAAGTTTTGTTTATTTGCGTGTTTTTAAGACCTTTAACCAGGCGAGCTTTTCTGTTCTCCCCTCTACCAGACACACACACACACACACACACACACACACACACACACACACACACACAGACCTTTCTGTTTATTAATAAAACTATTTTCAATCATCTATTATTCCATTACTTTTCCTAATGTTTTAGTTTTTGCTGTGGTATCGTTTCAGTATCGGTATTGAGATATTTAGGCAGGTATCGTATCTAAAGTCATAAGTTTGGTATCGTGACAACACTACTGTTTATCATGTAAATAGAAAAATATAAATAAGTAAATTACCTCTTACTTCTTATACTGAGAGCAGAAACCTCTGATAAAAATGAATCTATCTGTCTGTCTGTCTGTCTGTCTGTCTCTCTGTCTGTCTGTCTGTCTGTCTATCTATCTATCTATCTGTCTATCTATCTATCTATCTATCTATCTGTCTGTCTCTCTGTCTGTCTGTCTCTCTATCTGTCTGTCTGTCTGTCTCTCTATTTGTCTGTCTGTCTGTCTGTCTGTCTGTAACCCTGTTAAAATTAGGAGCCTCTTTCTGAGCTCTTCTACAGAGGCTGTTCATTTGCCCCGCCCACCTTCTCTCCCCCTCTTCACTTCTTGCTCTCTTCAAGTGGGAGTGTGTGTTGTGTCCAGAGCTGATGCTGTGGTGCTATTTTTTGTGAGCAGTTATTGAAGTTAAAAGCCGATTAAGGGTCCAGAGGGGATATAAAATCCCCCATTCCTCGTTTTTTCAGTGTTCTTTAGTCCTGAGTTTGATAAACTCTCATCAGTTTGTGTTCAGTTGTGAAGAGAAACACCGGTGAGTTCAGACAGGGCTGTTTAAGGAGGGATTATGAGTTAGTAAGTGTAGATTTCCAAGTGATAAGATGTTGAAAGTGTTGATAAGGGAGTTAAAAGATTATTAAACAGCCGGAGTATAAATGTGGGAGACAGACCTCGGCTAGTTCGTTTCAGCTGCTAAGCTGTAGGCTAACAGGCAGAGGCTAGCGGGATTAGCATCTTGTTTAAGTGTAAATCTACGATGTTAAGTGTTAAATCCTGCTGTTTACGGACTCAGAGACATGCTGAGATGAATATGCTTGTCGTACAGTCTTGCTGAACTTAGTGCTGTATCGTACAGGTTGTTTTGTTGACGGGAAAAGCGAGCGAATTTGTCCAAGATGGCGAGACTACACTTCCCAGAGTACTGCGCGAGTGACGTCAGTAGCGGGAACACACACACACACACACACACACACTCACACACACACACACACACACACACACACACACACACACAATCTTAGTCTATCCGGGTAGTGAAGATTTAAACACTTTTCTGACACTTTGAGACGATATTACTCCAGAAAGGAACTTTGATTATAACAAAAGGAAAAAACTGTTGGTTCACATTTCAGACTTAAAGGACTGTTATATTGTTAAAGTTGAGTAAAATATCTCACGAATTCTTGCCTCTGAAGTTTATTATTTTACTACCATTTAAACTTTTGTTGAGGGTCTTATGTGTATTGGGTTTTGTTGTTAAATCTGAACTTGTGCATTTTTCCAGTACCGTTAATTTATTTTTTATATAGCCTCATTGATCTACAGTTTCCTCTTTTATAACTCCTACTCCATTTTTATATGTTTTTTTCTTTCCTATTAGCCACTCACAACTATTCACACACACACATAAGAAGAAGGTCACATCATTTCTGTGAATAAATATATGATTGTATCTTTAACCCTGTACTCACTGGTCCGTCACATCTCTGTCCAAGCTCTCCTTAGAGTACCTAGTGAGATATCAACACTGGTCCAAACCCCTGAAGAATCCCAACCTATGGTTGATCTGTCCCTCAATAGAAATTCCTATTGTGGTGTAACGGTTGGTGTAGACACTGAGTTAGCTAACGTAGCTCCTGTGTTACATTTACGCGTGCTACGTATCTGTCTATCTACCTAACTAGACAGATTTGATCCAATTGAAGAAATTGTAGGACAGTCAGGACATTTCTCTTTGTTTTATTTCAGAAACAGGTTTCTGTAATGAAAGAGAAAAGCAGAAAATGCTGTTTATTGTTTAAATAGAAAAATGTAAAGAATTATTTGAATTAAATGACCCCTTGCCTCTTATACTAAGAGCAGAAAATTCAGAGGAATTCATCTATCCAACTATCTATCTATTTATCTAGCTAGCTAGCTATGTGTCTATCCACCCGTCATTGTTTTATCCAGTTGGTGAAATTGCAGCGCCCTCATTCCCCCAGAATCACCAGGTAGTTAACATGTCACATAGTCACAAGTCTCTGCTGTGTATGGGCTGGTGATGAGTCAGCTACCAGTGACAGATACCAGATACCAGTACCAGATAATGTGCTGCATGAGGCTTGTCTGTCCTGGTTGTTCTTTAAACAGCCCAGCTGGTATCCTTTCCTTCAGCTCCCTCAGCTTGTCCCTCATCTTGAGAACGTAGGACAGGATGTTTAGCCTTTCAGTCTTTCTCAGAGCAAATGCTTCCGGGTAGCATAGACCCAGATGACTAAAATATGGCGATTTCCTGCCCGGCCTCCTGGTAAAGGGCGTATTATATCCATGGAAAATGGCATGTCAATAACTGTCAGACTTATTAATGGCACCCTGTCTGACTTTTTCTCAGATGCTGTTAACGGACACTCTGGACAGACATTACAAAATTCAGCTATATCTAGCAGCTGACTTGGCCAGTAAAATCGACTTGCAAATCTGCTGTGTGTTTTAGCCTGACCCAGTTGACCTGGCCACGGGTCCGAATGACCCAGCTTTAAAACTTCATCTCTGAGACGTTTGGGAACCACTAATCGCTCAACACCATTTTTGACCTAGAGCTTGTTGTCTTTCAGAATGAGTTGACTTCTCTGAGCTTATTCTCTTTCCTTAGCACAGTCTAAAAACAAGGGTTTGAGTGCTTCATCCTGCCTTTGCAACGTTGCTATGTCACCAGGTAAGGCAAATGTTTCACTTATGGGTGTATCCAATTGTTCCACTATTGTTGTGCCTCTAATTTTTTCCTGTCCTTTTTGTTTTCTTGCATTTTGGTTTGACAGCATATGGTAATTCTTTTAAAACTCCACTGTTTTGTTTGCAGTTTAAACCTTTCTAGCCTACAACCTTGTTACAGCCATAACCTCTGCAGTTCCCTGCTCAGTGTTTAAAAGATCTACCAGAATCGGGATATTTCTACCTAAAACGACAGCATGAGCAGATTTTTGCATTATGTCTAGCTTTGGTTATTGAAGTTAACCGTGAGTTTAGTTGTGGGGTATACCTGTTCATCTCTATGTATACACCTGACCCCAAGTTTACCTGTACTCACAAACTGGGATTCTGGAAGACACTGTGGTGTTATCAGGATGTGACTAGCTCTAGTGTCAATAAGGGCTTTAAATGTTTTGTGTCCTATTTTTACAGGTATGGTTATCTCACTACTGTCCTGTTCCTGAAAGCTTATTTTGGGTCTTGGAACATATCAAAGATGATTTGTGCTGGTAACAAGCTTAGGACAATCTTAAATCTTTTGGCCAACCTGATTTTAGCTAGCTGTGTTTAAACAGTTTGGCGATTATCTGTTGCCTGACTATCTTTGCTTCTTTTGCTAGTACTCCAGCGCCCCTGTTTGGTGATAAATTCACTAGCGGCTTAGGACCACAACTGACCCCGGCCCCAGACTTACTTGTCTGCGCGTATTGGTACACTCTGATGCTGGAATCACAGAGCAGGAACTCCTTCTCATCTTGCCTTGCTGCCACGAAAGCTTCAGCTGCTTCCACTGCTTGTGTTATAGATGCCGGGCTGTGTTCAGTTATCCAATGTCTGAGGTCTGGACTTACAATTCTAAGGTACTGTTTGAAAATTATGGTGTTCTCGATGTCCTCTTTCTTTTTTTTCTCTGGGAGTCATCCACTTTTCAGACAGTGTTTTCAATCTGTTATACAGTTCACGATAGTTATCCGTGGCAACATACGCAGCTCTAGCTTTTCCCTCTAGCAGTGGGACTACATGTATTACTGTATTTTCGCTTGTAGGCCATATTGCTGCTTATGTTGGTAAAATTGTAGGTCAGTCAGGGTGTTTCTCTTTATTTCATTTCAAACACAGGTTTCTGTAATGAAAAAAAGAATACCTCTTACCTCTTATACTGAGAGCGGAAAACTCGAAGGAATCCATCTATCTAGCTATCTTTCTTTCTATCTTTCTATTTATCTGGGTAGCTAGCTATGTGTCTGTTAACCGGTCATTGTTTTTATCCAGTTGGAGAATTTGTAGGACAGTCAGGGTGTTTGTCTTTGTTTAATTTCAAACACAGGTTCCTGTAATGAAAAAGAAATCAGATAGTGCTGTTGATCATGTAAATAGAAAAATATTAAGAATGTATTTATTTCAATTACCTCTTGCCTCTTTTACTAAGGGCACAAAGCACGGAAAATTTTATCTATCTAACTATTTATCTGTCTATTTATGTTTGTCTTTGTTTCATTTCAAACACAGGTTCCTGTAATGAAAAAAAGAAATCAGGTAATGCTGTTTGTCATGTAAATAGAAAAATATTAAGAATTATTTTAATTAAATTACCCCTTACCTCTTATACTGAGAGCAGAAAACTCAGAGAATTTCATCTATTTTAAATATTTATCTGTGTATTTATCAAGTTAGCTAGCTATGTTTCAATTAACCTGTCATTGTTTTTATCTAGTTGGTGAAATTATTGGGCAGTCAGGGTGTTTGTCTTTGTTTAATTTCAAACACCGGTTCCTGTAATGAAAAATAAAGGAATCAGATATTGGACAATCAGAATTCAGAGAAATTCAGGGATCAGAATCAGAATTCGGGAATTCAGAATACAGGAATCAGAATTCAGAGAATTTAATCTATCTAACTATTTGTCTGTTGTTTTTCTTTGTTTCATTTCAAACACAGGTTCCTGTAATGAAAAAAGGAGATGAGATAATGTTGTTTATTATGCAAATTGAAAAATATAAAGAATAACTTGAATTAAATGACCCCTTACCTCTTATACTGAGAGCACAAAATCTGGAGAAATTCATCTATCTAACTATTTATCTGTCAATTTATCTAGCTAGCTAGCTATGTGTCTATAAACCCGTCATTTTTTTTTTTATCCATTTGGAGAATTTGTAGAACAGTCAGGTTGTTTGTCTTTGTTTCATTTCAAACACAGGTTCCTGTAATGAAAAAAATCTGATAATGCTGTTTATTATGCAAAATAAAAAAATATTAAGAATTATCTTAATTGAATTACCTCTTACCTCTTATATTGAGGGCACAAAACTAACTATTTATCTGTCTAATTTTCTAGCTTGCTAGCAAGGTCTCATTTAACCCGTCAGTGTTTTAATCCAATTGATGAAATAGTCGGATAGTCAGGGTGTTTTTCTTTGTTTCATTTCAAACACAGGTTCCTGTAATGAAAAAAAGAAATCAGATAATGCTGTTTATTATGCAAATTGAAAAATATAAAGAATAACTTCAATTAAATTACCCCTTACCTCTTATACTGAGAGCACAAAACTCGGAGAAATTCATCTATCTGACTGTTTATCTAGCTAGCTATGTTTCAATTAACCCGTCATTGTTTTTATCTAGTTGGTGAAAGTATTGGACAGTCAGGGTGTTTGTCTTTGTTTCATTTCAAACACCGGTTCCTGTAATGAAAAACAGAATTCAGATAATGCTGTTTATCATGGAAATAGAAAAATATTAAGAATTATTTTAATTGAATTACCTCTTACCTCTTATACTGAGAGCAGAACACTCGGAGAAATTCATCTATCTAACTATTTATCTGACAAATTTTCTAGATAGCTAGCTATGTGTCTTTTAACCCTCTCAATTTTTTTATCCAGTTGGTAAAATTGTAGGACAGTCAGGGTGTTTGTCTTTGTTTTATTTCAAACACAGGTTCCTGTAATGAAGAAAAGAAATCAGTTAATGCTGTATATCATGTAAATAGAAAAATATTAAGAATTAATATAATTAAATGACCCCTTACCTCTTATACTGAGAGCACAAAACTCGGAGAAATTCATCTATCTGACTATTTATCTGTCAGTTTATCTAGCTAGCTAGCTATGTTTTAATTAACCAGTCATTGTTTTTATCTAGTTGGTGAAATTATTGGACAGTCAGGGTATTTGTCTTTGTTTCATTTCAAACACAGGTTCCTGTAATGAAAAAAGGAAATCAGTTAATGCTGTATATAATGTAAATAGAAAAATATTAAGAATTATTTTAATTAAATGACCCCTTACCTCTTTTACTGAGAGTAGAAAACTCGGAGAAATTTATCTATCTAACTATTTATCTGTCAATTTTTCTAGCTAGCTAGCTATGTGTCTTTTAACCCTCTCAATTTTTTTATCCAGTTGGTAAAATTGTAGGACAGTCAGGGTGTTTGTCTTTGTTTCATTTCAAACAGGTTCCTGTAATAAAAAAGAGGGAATCGGTTAATGCTGTTTATCATGTAAATAGAAAAATATTAAGGATTATTTAAATTGAATGATCTCTTACCTCTTATACTGAGAGCACAAAATTCTGAGAAATTCATCTGTCTAACTATTTATCTGTCTGTTTAGCCAGCTAGCTATGTGTCTATAACCCATCATTTTTTTTTTTCATTTGGAGAATTTGTAGGACAGTCAGGGTGTTAGTCTTTGTTTCATTTCAAACACAGGTTCCTGTAATGAAAAACAGAATTCAGATAATGCTGTTTATCATGTAAATAAAAAAATATCAAGAATTTTTCAAATTAAATTAGCCCTTACCTCTTATACTGAGAGTAGAAAACTCTGAAAAATTCATCTTTCTAACTATTTATCTGTCTATTTATCTCTCTAGCTAGCTATGTATCTGTTAACCCGTCATTTTTTTTTATCCATTTGGAGAATTTTTAGGACAGTTAGATACATTACTGTATTAAATGAATTGTAGAACAGTCAGGATGTTTCTCTTTTTTTATTTCAAGCATCTTTAGTCCATCTGTAGTTCAGCTGTCTCTCTCTCTCTCTCTCTCTGTCTTTATCTATCTATGTACATTTTAGTCTGTATGTTTACTTCTTCTGTCTGTCTTTTGTCTATCTTTATTTGTAACTGTTTCTTACTTATCCATTTTTCTACCTGTCTAATCCTACATAGATCAATAGATTAAATTCTTCACCACTTGCAAACCTTAATAGTCTGTCCACCATCCCAAAAACATCATCAGCTTCTCAACATTACAACTTTTACCCAGTTAAAATTAAAACACACATCAGCAGCAGACTTTAAAAACCCAGTCAGTTCAGCAACCTCAAGGCTAAAGCACACTGCCACGGCGGGCAGGAATAATGAAAAGACTGTTTGTCCTACATTTGCTGTCCTGATGTGTGGAGAGGGTGCTGGTTACATGTCTGCAGCTGGAGGATCAGAGGAGCGACTGGGAGTTTAATGGAATGATTGATAATAGAACATTCTTACATCATAAAGACACAGTTCTAAAGTTCCAGCAGCAGCTGTTTCTCTGACTTTTGAAAGATGCATTTGTGAACTGGTGCTCACCTGAGTTTACTCATGTATACACACCTGCACCAACACCTGAACACATTAAAATCACTCCTGTCATCAACAGGGTTCTTTCAGTAATCCAAAATCTGTCTTCAAATATGGGCCTAATAGTAATTTACTGTTGCTATATATTACATTTCATGATTTTATGTTATGCCAATATATCTATCTATAGATCTATATATCTATCTGCATGTATATATTTATCTTTATTGTTTTTAATTGATTAGTGAAATAATCAGCCTGGTCTCATGGGATATATGTACCTCTGACCACTTTTTAGGTTTAAGATATAGGGGAACTGGGTCCTTTCTACTGATTAAGGGTGATTTATCTAGCTAGTAGGTAACAGCTAGCTAGGTGGCTAGGCTAATGCAGCCTCTAACATAGCATCAGGTACACAGTGAGCTGTAGTTGTGGCCATTCTCATATAGTTTGGTGGTTAAATCAGAGGTTCTTCTAACATATCTTTTACCAAAAGCTTATACGAAGATAAGGGAATGGGAGACACTGTCTGCTCATTCATTAGTGTAGAGTGAGGTGTCAGCTGAGCTCGTACATTAGCTAGCTAGCGCTAGGTGGCTAATGAGGAGCGCTTGCTAGATAAAGCAGCTGGTGTTTTTTTGTGGTTGTCACGATGTGCTGGCTAGAGATCTCGTATGCTGTACTAACTGATTTCATACTGGATCTAATTGTGTGTAATTATGATCTTTCTCTTTTTTACAGCTTTGAACATCTATTCATCATTGATTCTCATTATCTTTCTCTGCCTCTTGCAGGGACCAGGTCGACACGTGGACAGGTGAGTTAATGATGGGTTTTGTGAAAATGGGCTAATTTGATTATTTGAGGTTAATCATCTGAATGTTAGAACTATCTGAGCTGGTTTCCCAGACTTGCATTAAACCTAGTCCTTGACTAAAAGAAGATCACCACTGGAAAAAAGCTAGTTAGTGTCTGGGATTATGATCAATCCATGTCTGGGTAATCAGCCCTTTCTGATCTAAATCACCATGTGTGAAATAATGTGTAATGTGTTGAAATGATTGTACCACTGATTTAATGCACATATTTCAATGAATTGCATTACCAGTATTATTGCACATATGTACAGTATAATTTGAGTATTTTTCTGATGAACCACAGTGTCACACATTGAGGGAGGAGTTAGAGTTTGATGGTCACAGGTAGGAATGACCTGTGGTGCTCTTTGGTGCATTTTGGTGATGAGTCTTGCACTGAATGTGCTCCTGTGAGTGGGAGCCATTATCCGTAATGGCATGCAGCTTATACAGCATCCTCCCCTCTGACACTGCCTCAGTGAGTCTACCTCCACACCCACATCATCACTGGCCTTTTGGATCAGTTTGTTTAGTCTGTTGGTGTCTGCCACTCTCAGCCTGTCCCAGCATGCACTTGCACTTGCCACCACAGACTCATAGAAGATCCTGAGCATAGTCTGGCAGTTATTGAAGGACCTTAGAAAATAGAGACGACTTTGGTCCTTCCTGTAGAGGGCGTCAGTCTTCTTAGCCCAGTCTAGTTAGTTGTCAATGTCAACTCCTAGATATTTGTAGTTCTCCACAGTGTCCACATTGACCCCCCTGATGGACACAGGGGTCACCAGTGCCTTGTCCCTCCTTTACAGGTCATTTTGTAAAATACATTTTCATGAGTTGCTGAACAATAACAAAAAATGGTTCAGCTTCCAATCCTCTATGAGGAAACATACGTCATGTTGATTTGCATGTTCTGTGTATGTATGAAAATGTATTTTTTTAAAAATAATTCCAGAAATTCCAGCAAGAACATCTGAAATTCCAGCAAGAACATCTGAAGCTTCAGCGAATGAACAATGCTTTGCAGATGTAATGCACACCAAGTTATTGGTATGTATTTTTCACACCTAAAATGTTGTTTACAACAATTTGGAAGGGTGAGGCTGTTGAAAAGCCACTTGTCCTTATTTCTGCAGGCCTGTAATTAGAATGCCACTGTTATTCAGTATTTTCCTAATTCCAGAATGGGAACATTTGTGGCGATTTGTGTATCTTCCAAAAAGCTTTCCTTGAATGAACATATTGTCATCATGAAAAAGAAAAATTCTGTAGCATTGACCACTTCTCTTGCCCAGTTATCACCCTAGATACAGATGCTGTGTCTGTCGATGGAAACCGAAAACTACATCTTTTCAGCAAAACAAAGAGTTATGTTATTATTGATAACTGTAAACTGTCAGAATCTCTAGGGAGTATCTCTATTATCTTTAATGTTTTCTTTAGAGGAACAGACATTTTTTGATGGCATTTTTTTGGCCAGTGATAAAGATGTAGCAACATTTGTTGAGTGTATTCGTAAGAAGGCCAAGCCAGTAAGATATTTGTCAAAACACTTTAGACTGTACATAGTGAAGCAGGATTTACTTTTTGTATATATTTGACAGTGACATTGTGTTACAGGTACATGGAAAAGAAATCTGAGGGACATCAACATGGGCTGCAGCCAGAGAGACCTCTAAAAAGACACACATCATATGTAATGAAGAGGTCCTGGAGGTGGCAGTTTGCTTAAGGGTCTGAACATATATTGGGGGAGATATTTGCCAATCCTCCATTTTTGCAAGAAGAACTGGCCACAAAAACAAATGGAAAGTTCTTCTGCACTGATATAATGTGTGGATATTGGCCCTATCTGCAGAAGCCGGCTCAGACATTCCCAGAAATACAAAACTTGACTTAGACTTTTCTGCATGCAAAGGGGCGTTCTACAAAATGTGAGGTAATTGTGTGTTGTCGAACACACAGTTAAGTATTTTACCATATTGGTGGTGTTTTTAAACTTCAAATTTGTATTCTTGACATCTGATATAAATGCTGTAGGTGCAGCGGGGTGGCAGAAACCAAACAGGGCCAGGCACTACCATATTTAACAGCTTTTTGTCACGAGTGGCTCTAACTACAAAATACATGAGTAAGGCTGGGAAGTGAACCTTTACTTACAGTGCTCATGTATTGTGCTTTTTTACCCTACTTTTCATTGATCATATTTGTTGACTAAGCCCTGGTGAAACAGCACATTTATCAGTTCCTTCATCATTACGGGGATCACATTGCATGTCAGGAGGGGGGGATCATCTTGCTGTTTTTTACAAGTATATTTTAACACCTGCCCTTTTAACTGATAGAGTGACCATGGCAAACAAACTTATACTTATACTAAACTTAAAATTATTTGTATAATTGCTTTCTCATTGCATAAGTGATGTGACTTTCTCTATCAAAATGTTGGAATACTTATAAGTCACCATAAAACTAAAAAAGAGCAAACTGTAGATAGATTCTCAGATTTTCTTGGCAAAACATTTATGGGTGTCGTCTTTTCATTTTACATTCCACGTTGTTTAGTCATTTACTGTTTTGTCTTTATCTCAATATGTTAGATTTACTTTTAATGTCAACCACCTTAACCTGACAAATATTCTTTACAGCTCCACATGACCCCAGATCAGATGATCCAGTGGGGTTGCAACATGTGATTGAAGGCCTATTCTTGGGCATGCAACAGAAAAGAAGGGGATCTATATCGAGTAACTGGTAAGTAGCCATGTTCAGGTTGCCTCCCAGACATCATGAACTTGTGGAATTAATTTTTAAATGTAAAATCTGTGACAATAACATTAAGTTGTAGATAATTTAGATAATTTCCAGTTCAAATACATTTTTACATGGAGCAAAGTGCCCCTTCCACATCGTACACTTAAACTCTTACATAATCTTTATACTGTGTTTATACTCTAGTGAGCATGTTCAGTAAAACCACCTCATTGTTTCTGCATGTTTTCCATTTGATCAGTTCCACTGACCATATAGGTCTTGGTTGTTGTACAGTTACATACTGTAATCCATCTTTTTCCCTGTGTACTTTGCCAGCACACCTTTACCTTTTTCTTTAGCATTCAGGACATCCACAAGACTATCATTTCCAGAAGTTGTAGTGAAGAAACTAGCATGAGCAAGTCTGATTTGTAATGTAAGCCAAGAGTGATAGTTGGTCACAGGACGCTGTTTGCTGGATATTTGTGATTGGTGGACTATTTTCAGTGACACTGAGCTGTTGAAAAACTCCAGCAGCACTGCTGTGTGTCTGACTCACTCGCACTGATGCAACACACACTAACATGCCACCACCCTGTCAGTGTTACTGCAGTGCTGAGAATAATCCACCACCCAGATAGTACCAGTTTATTGCACTGGTGTGACTGAATCAGATACAGAAATGCTGTTGGAGTTTTCACTGTTCACTCTGTTGACAAACCGAGCTTGTCATTCTGCTTTGGAGACGTTTGCTTGTAATTGTACACACCTACCTTGGTATGAGTGTCTAATCGAGTGGACAGTGAGTGGACACAGCATTTAAAAACTCTAGCAGCACTGCTGTGTCTAATGTATGTTATGATTACTTTTGTATTCGCTGACGTTATGACTTGGGATTCTGGTATGTTAATTTTGACATGAACCATTTTCGTGACTCTTCATTTGAACTCATTAAACTCAGACTTTCAAAGGAAAGAGGTCTATGTGCTTTTCATTTGTTTCAGACCATAGAAATGTGCAGACTCTGACCATGAAGATCATTAGACCAGGCATTTTTACCCCCTTTTTTGCCCACTTGCACTAAACTGTGCTTTTAACCTCACAGAGTGACCATGTTCCAGAGTCAGGAGAAGTGACTGAACGCCCGACTCCTCTGATTAACTGTCACAGTGCTTCTGCTTTTCTTCCTCCACAATGTAAAACCAGTCACGCATTGCCTGTGTAGTCAGGACAGAAAGCTGCAGCACTACCATCAGATGTCAAATTATTAACACTCACACTGCAGGAGAACTGGAAATGACGTGTGGAGTGAGAGAGAGAAGCAGAAGCTCTGATGCTGTGTGCATCGACTTTCAGTTCAGTTACACTCCCCTGCCAACCAATTCAGTTCAGCTGGTGATATCCATGCATTGAGTTGATGACAAGTAAGTGCCAGCTAGTTGTCTGTTCAAGTTTGTTTCTTGTGAGAATTAACTCCATGTTGAAGAATAAAGAGAGAAAGAAAGTCGTTCGAGCTGCAGTAAAGTTCTTGTTCTGTGTGGAAAATGGCTTCCGCCTGAGGACATAGTAGTGCACTTCTCATGTTCGCCAAACATATAGGGAAGCTCTATATGTAACCGTGTGCATATTCTCTAGAACGTAATGTCCCTTAAATACTATTCCTGCTAGAACTGAATTATTTATTAAGTGATCATTTCTTATCTGATTCAGCAGTTTAGAATATTTGTTCGAATATGATTTGATGTTTTTTTTTATTTGTTATTTTAGACTGTGAGCAATGCTGAATGTCAAGTTGTACTGCGAAGTACTATTGGATTACAATACAGTTTAATAAGAAGAAATGATGTTCCCTCGTCTTTATTCCTGTGTCCTTACCGATGCACCATCCTGTTTACTGTGAAACCTAATACAAGCTAGCCCTACCTATATCCTCTGAAACACTTCGACATGAAGAAGAACGTTTTTGACAAGGTAATGCAGCTGGAGAGACTTATCGAGTAAGAGGCTCTACTTGTGGAAGAAATGAGATAACAGTGGAACCATCTTACAAGAACCTGCAGGGCTTTGAGGGACCAGGCTGGTGTATTATCAGATGGCCTGGCCACACAGAATAGGAACCTAAGTGAAATGAAAATATCCCCAAAAAAGCAGATCAGAATCATTTTCAGTTATAATTAGTTTTAAACAAATGTAGGTGATGATAAAAAGCATACAGTGATTATAAATCCAGCATGAAGATGAAATTCCAGACTCTTATGAAAGAACCATGAAACTACAGGGGCCAATTTCCTGCACACGGGTTAAGCTTTGTCTTGGACGGTTTTTGGGTGTTCATCTATGGGACAAGTTGGAATGGGAAGTGAACATGGACAAGCTGTACAAGAAGGGCCAAAGCCAGAGCTACTTTTTGAAGGCTGAGGTTCTTTGGTGTGACAACCTAGCTGCTATGAACTTTCTACAAATCTGTGGTGCCAAGTATCATTTTTCTGTGCCATTGTGTGCTGGGCAGCAATACTACAACAAAAGACCCAAACAGACTGAACAAGATCATTAGACTGACCGACTCAGTCCTGGGGGCTAAACTGGACACAGTGGAGATGGTGCTGGAGAGGGTAATGGGATGTTGGCAAAGGTGTCTGTGATCATGAAGAACTCTCACCCAGTCCACAAAACACTATAGGGACAGAGAGCACCCAATGGGCAGCAGACCTCGCTGCAGGAAAAACACTTTGACAGGTCATTTCTTCCTACAGCCATCAGATTGTACAAATCTACACTCCAATCCATCAAATTAATCTGTTACTCAGCATCATTGGACATCTGTATATCACCTGCACTTCACTGCCTGTTCTGCTCTAGTCATCTTTTGCACAATACTGTGTTACAGCAGTTCTGCATTAAGTACTTAGTACTATGCAGTAATACAGCAACTGTAAACGACCTCATCCGTGGATTACTGTTACCATCACACAGTAACATTAACTGTGACAGTAACTGTGGCTATGACTGTGGTAATACCTGTAACTGCAATACCTACATATGAGGGTTAGGGTCCTCTATAACAGAAATATGCTACAAAGCCATTCAGGGAAACTGAATATCTCTGTACCAGTCCTTGGTGTGGTAACGTCAGACAAAGCTGTAGACCACTAGAATAACCAGCTGTACTGAGTACTCCTCCTCTTCCCTGCACGCTTTTCCAACTAAAGTATAAAACATAGTCAAAGTCAAAGCGTATAGTTGTGCAGTTGTGAGGACAACCCACTTAGAGGCCAGTAGACTCAACTTATTTCCAAACTCAATCACCTTACACCACTTCACACTAAACCTGCACAGTTCAACAACATTAAAGACTGAGTGCATGTGCGCATAATGGAGATATCTGTCAGGGTGTCCAGCAATGTGTGGGTGTCTCATGTAAAATGCATTTTGCAGCATGTAATGTCTGGATAAATGAGTGTAATTAGTTCTATTAAAACATTAACAGCCCCCATCATCTAGCTCGCTGCCTCTTCTGTTTTACATTTATTATAGTCCTATTTTATTCGATTTATTACAATGGTCAGTGGCTTGTCTAGGCTGAGGTCTAAGCTAGACATAGGTTTTAATTTAAACTAATAAGATTATTTTGAATCTCTTCTGTCACATACATGTTATTTGTGTAAAAATGACTGACATGAGCACTACGAAGGACTGTCAATTCATGGATGCAAACGTATGGATGCAGTTACTGCACAGAACCTGGCCCCAGTTTGAACATAAGACAGCTCTCACTTGAACTAAATTTGTCCTCATTTCTGTGTAATAGAAGGGCAGGATGTCATGCTTTCTATGTTTTTTACAGACACTGATATGACCCCTACCAAGTGAAGGATTTCAGTGGTATTTATTTCATGGCATTATTTCCATTATTACATTCATGTCATGACATTTTCTATCTCTGTATTCTCCCCATCGTCTCATTACAGTTTTATTAGCATTCCAATGGTTGTAAGCAGCCAGGCCTTCCATGTCTGCAGAAGAAGACATATGCCTTCATGCCTTTCAAGCTTAGGACCAGCCCCCCCCCCCCCCCCCCCCCATGTACTGTTATGGAGAGAATTGCAGAGAAGTGAAATCACACCTTATCCTCAAAATGGAGTTATGTAATAACTGAAAGTTTGGGAGAAGGACCATGCCCAAACTCTTCCCCTCCATTACTACGCGCTATAAAACCGCTCCTCTCCCTTCTCGTTCTCGTGACGAAACTTGCATCCCACCACCACCCCTGCTCCTCCTGATCCAATTTTACTCAACCTCTACCTGGCAAGGGGGGGGTCTGGCTTCGAATTCCATCCGCTCGAAGCCCCCCAGAACTCCAGCCCAAATTTCTTGAGTTGCCTCCTTGCCTCAGCTAGCTTGGTCTGCGCTCGCAAAAATGTATACTTAAATCATCATAGCAGCCACATACATTAATGTACAAATGTCAACAGGTACAGCGGCTGAGATGAATGAGCAGAAAGACTCATGAATGGATGAGTGGGGACACTGACTGACAGTTCAGTTGCCAGCAGGCCTGGCAAAAGCAGATGAACTGAAAAATATAATAGTACCAGCAAGAAATGACCTCCTGTATCACTCCTTTACACACCAGAGGTGAAGATGTCTGTTTCTTCCAAACGGATTCCTTCTCTATATAGGAGTGCACTTTTCTATTCAAGTGAACGGCTTCTGTGCCCTTAATAGTGAGTGAATTAGAGGCTGAATATTAAAGACATTGTATTAGACTCTTGAGGACAGAAAAAGTGAACTCCATAGAGAGGGAGAGTGTCCTTTCCTTCACATTACTTTATGAATTGTAAGGTAAACAAAGTCCACTGAAATAAATTTCTCATTTCTATTGGATAGAAATGAGAAATAGGTGCTGGGCATTTCTCGCCACCTATTGCAAGGACTCCATCTGCCACAGTGGAGCTGCTGGAGCACAGAGTCTGGAGGACACAGAAGTACTTTTTATTATTACGTACCCTAAGAAGCTAAAATGTATCTTTAAACTACGGTACAACTGTGTCCCCTTTCCAAAAGTTACCAACATGTGCTTTTAGAGGCATCACCCCAGTGACGAGCCATTCTGGACCCTAGTCTGACTAAAAGTTCCACAAATGTTCCCAATGTCTTTCTATGCTGTTTATTTAGTAGTAAACATACTCAACTTTAGCATTAAATGAAAGAGCATCAGAAACAGAAATTCATCTCAACAGAAGGTTTATGGAGGTGAAAAATAATCATATTTCATCCCAACGTGGCAAAATTTATGCCATATTTTAAAAATCCATGTTACATTTATACTCCAGAGAAGATCAGCCTTATTAAAAAGAAATACACCCACCAGAAAGCAGAAGCAACAGTTTACCACACAGAATCCACACAGCGTCTATGTTTAGTACATACGTAACTTTCCAAAACAATGGAATCACTTCAGTATGCAGATGGCCCATTACACCAACATCATCAAGGGAATACTCATACATATATACATATATATATACTCATACAACATAATTTAGTGTAATATTAGATACACACTGAAGCACCTCCCCTTGACCCTGTACACCTCTGAGAGCAGCACTGAATTTAAGAGTCTTCTGTAGGTCTGCTGGTGGAAATGAAAGTGGTGTGCTTACACTTTTGCTGAGCATCTCCTGAAGATCACCTAGGAGTCCTTTAGAGGAAAACTTCCAGCACTGTTTCAGATGAAGCGGTGACAATGTACACCATCACAGGATGGATGGCATTAACCTCAAAATACACATAAGCTTCATTATGATGTTGCAAAAATGTGTAGTGATGAAGGCAGTAGTGGACAGTAAAGGACCTAGAACAGTCAGAAATATCTTATAATAGACTATAAAAAAACATTACATTATTCCACTAACCCCCAAGAATCTTCCAAGAGCTTTTCAATAGTCATTCCCTCAGCTAGTTCTCCATGCTGCCAATGCAAAGGCTTTCATAAGGTCCTTCACGATCATCAAATCAGGTTTTTCAGGCAACACCTTATTGTGGGCCTCAGACACAGTATCTTCTCCAACAACGCATGATTCTCTCATCAAAGACACAAAATATCAGTCCCAACCATAAAAAGAGAATTACTCAAATCTCTCCACCAATATTACACCAACTACTCTTCTGTGATCAACCATAATAAAATTATTCTTAAACAAACTTACATAACTGTTCTCCTCAACATCCCTCAGGAAAGAGCTCTTCGCCATTAAAGCTTTGGTAACTTGGACATACTCTGCATTGGTGGGATCCCTGCACATCAAGAGCAACAAAATGAATCAAATGTATCCAGTAATTCTGTTCATCTAAGGGGGGGCATTTCACAAAGCAGGATTCCTCCAATTAGTGAGAAAACTTAAGCCCAGAGTCAAGCCTATCCAATACGCAAAGAGCTGAGGCACATTTTGTAAGGGGGTTCAGTTCCTAATCAACATCTGGCACTAGGAAGTGGCCACTGCATCATCTGAAAATGCCATCCACTGCCACGTACCATATTATGAAAGTCTTGCCTCAGCACTGTGAATGACACTTTGGGTCTGTTTACTCCTGCCATAAAGAGCCGTAAATCCCAGAAACATCAAACAAGTTACAGCAGCTTCAAGAAAAATGACATTCACTGGTTTGATGGTGGCGTTACAGGAAAGCATTAAGCGTTTTTATTCAATAGCATCTGGTCTGTAGCATCTGTGTCCTACACACAAAATTCTTCTTTTTTTTGGTAATTTCTTGATCCTTCCTACTTCAAGATTTTTTTTTTTTACCAATCCTCACATATCTGGTAGCAAAATACCTGCAATATTTATAATAAATAATAATTATAATGACTAATGTCAACTTGTACCTTTTGAACACTTTGACTTTCAACAAGCCCATTTTAACAAAATCTGTTCAGCACTTTATTTTGAGGGGGTATGTCAAGTTTGGTGGACATTTGTCACAAGAAAGCGAGGCCAATAGTACATAATTCTTAGAAACCATTCATCCAGTCAACCTGCAATTTTACATGCTGCATCTTTAGCCTGTTCTATAATAGTCTGACCAGAGGACTTGATATGTCAATTATTGTGGTTGGTATTAGCCAATCACATTCAAGCATACATTTGACATGCTAAACATTCACCAATCAGGGTGCAACTTAAGGGGATTTATCAATGTAGGCATTTTCTATTAACCAGTGAAGTTGCCAGAAATGCCTTACAATAATGCTGTCATATGCTGTTTCCTATATGTTACATTTACAGATACACCATACATAATCGATACCAATACATAAACTTATTGATCGATACACAGTACCGATCCGATACCATTGTTAAATAAATAAACCGTATACCTCACCATGTGGGAGAGATTTAAAGCATCAGGATTGATGTAAACATTATCTCACTAACTTTGTAAAATAGTTATAAATGTATTAAATTGCTATTTATTTGTTACTAAAATAAGAAACAATTGTGCAGGACCTTCGCACAGCATTCACCTTACAATGTGTTCATTTATTTATAAGTATTTATAGGAGACAGTCACACATGCCAGATTTAGTTCTTTTCAAAGGATACAAAAGTCTTCATATGAGATATGACTATTAACAGAATTTTTTTTAGTTGAAAATGCAATAATTTTGATGATTGGTTATGTGTATTGATTTGTAATTATCATTATCATTGGGCCTGTTGTGCTGGTTCTTTAGGTCTCATTGGGCCTGTTGTGGTTGGAACTTTAAGCCACTTGCCTATTGTCTTTTTTCTATATTGGCATAAAAAAAATCCTAAAACTTAGGCCTACTTGAAGCCATAGCTGACACTCGTGTGACTCCAGTGTTGTGACCTTTTTTTAATGGTAATTCCTACTCCATCCACTATGTGGCAGTATATTGGAAGTAGGCCAGCTTACAAGCCAAAAGGGAGGGAACTATGAAGCAGCAAGGTGGTTTAGATGTGGCTTCAGGAGGTTTTGTGCTGTTTTGCTTTTGCAGAAAGCTTCACTTTTGTCTTGTTTTCTGTTTGTTTGTTTCTCTATTTGCAGTCCTTACAACTAACTTGCTCTTCTTATGGACATTGGGATAAACTTTACACACAGAAGACAAATGTATCACTCCTGAATTGACTCTCAGCTACTCCAACCAGGGATTTCCATGGTTCAGACTTTCCTTTCACAAGGAAACATCCAGGATTATAAACTGTTATCAGAAAGAAGGATGTCTGAAATACAAACCACTTTGTGAGAGCTTTCCAACTCCTATGCTTTGGATTGGTTCTATGGACTTCAAGTAAGTACCGTTAATAAGAGGGTGAGTACAGGCAAAATTTTACCTACCTTTAAGCACTAGTGAGCAGTCCACAAGAAATCTGCAGGCTCTCTTAAGTACTTTTTTTGTATATTGTGATCTGGCTATTTTAAGGGTAGTAGTATATTTCAGATGTCTCTCTACACTACAGCTGATTTTGGATTTATATGCTTTATATGTTTAACTGGAACTATATTACATTAAAAATGGTTAAAATAGGCAGTGTCACAGTAGTGATTTATTCATTATGAAAATGCGCTACATGCATGTTTAGAACCTGTAAAGTGCAAAAAAGTTTGTTGAAGAAGTTAAGGTTTAAGATTTTAATTTCTTCTCTGTTCTTCAGTAGGTTTGTTTGTCTTTAAGTAACACCAGCAGCTCTTTATCTCTGAGAGTTTTTGATTTCCGCACATTTTGTCTTTTAGCATCAACAGCACCTGTTGCAGGAATTCTGGCTATTCTGATTAAATATCCTTGTCCAAATGGAAAGACTGGAAATGTTGAGGAAATATAATGAGTGTAGTTTCTCTGTTCTCCATCGTTTTTTTTTAGTCATGTTTGAGGTTTTAAGGGATTTGTTTGTGAGTGAGAGGAGGGGCAAAGTGAATATCTAATGATCCAATATCAAACTAAGTTGACTGAGCTTTCCAAACTCAAGGTTCTCAAACTCAAATGTGCTTGGATTTTAAGTGACTGTGTTTTTTTAGCTCATTAGAAAGAAAGCCCGATTAATTTCTGTGAAGTTTCATTTACTAGTGTTTGCAAATGCAGCTTCTCCTAGTCTGAGAAATATGTGGAAATAGTACCACCAGTTAAAGTGATGAAATTGGGTATGATGTCCGGTCCTCTATCACAGAGAAAGGCTTCACCTCTGCTGCCTGGAATCTGTTGTGCTCTCCGGAAACATTGAGAAGGTGCTACACCAAGACCTTACCCAGTCACACCAGTCAGGTAAGTGATGGTTTACTTTATTCAAATCTTTATTCAGTCAAATGATTTTTAGTTGCTGGACCAGGGATAATGGAAAAATCAGCTGATCTAACATTAAGTCTAAATAAAAATAGTTTATTTCTAGTGTCTTTTGGACCTAAAAGGAGAAGTTTTGTTTTGTTACTGTTAAGAAGAAAGAAGTTATGTGACATCCAGAGTTTTATATCCTTTACATAGTCCTCCATTTTCTTTAATCTAAATGTATCAACATGTTGGGCTGATATATAGAGCTGTGTGTCATCTGCAATGGCAATGGAAATTATAACTGCCCAGTGGTAACATGTATAATGTAAATAATAGCAGTCCTAAAATAGAGTATTGTGGAACTCCATATCTTACTTGTGTAATTTGATGATAAATCTTTTATCTTTATAAACTGATGGTGTTCAGTTAGATATGATTTGAACCACGGTAGGGCTGTTCCTGTGATTCCAACCATTTTCTCTAATCTTTCTAGTAGAATAATGTGACCTATTGTATCAAAGGCTGCACTGCGGTCTAGTAGGGCTAATAAAGAATACGTAGCCTTGATCAGAGGCAAGAAAGAGATCTTTGTAATCTTCACTAGGGCTGTCTCTGTGCTATGATGGGGTCTGAATCCAGATAGGAATTTCTTATTCATGGATGGACTAGGAGATTTGGTTTCTTAATTAAAGGTTTCATGACTGCTAATTTAAGGGTTTTGGGTACATGCCCTAAGCTAAGGGATGAATTTACTATTGTTAAAAGAGGTCTGATTATAATTGGGAGTATTTCTTATAGTATTTTAGAGGGAATTGGGTCAAGTGTACAGGTTGTGCAATTTGCTGAGGAAATCTTTTTTTAGTTCTGGCTGTGGAAGTGGGTAGAAGGCTTCCAGCCTTTATTCTACAACCAAGTTATGTTCTAAAGCAGCTGTACCAGGTAATTTTGATTTAAGGTCAAATGTTTGATTTAATAAGGAGTGTTGGATTTGTTGTTTAATGCTTTCTATTTTATTATTAAAATAGTCCATAAAATTAACATTTTGCCTAAGATGTAGCTCATAGGAGATTAGATAATGGTCTGATGTTACTAAGCTTAATGCTAACACCCAGGGTCAGGACTAAATCTAGACTACATCTTCATTCTCCATCTACCTCTTCTAAGCCTGTCTGAATGTATATTCACACAAAGCTAAACAGGTGCATGGTCCGACAGGGAAATAGCGTTGATAGTGCTATCAGTGATATTATTGGTTAGACTCTGGGAGATTAAAATCAAGGTCAAGTCTTGGGTAGGAATTATGGCAGTGGTAGTAAAATGTGCATTCCTGGTTTCTAGGATTGAATCAGGTCATTGTCCACCATCAGCATGTGAATGGCAGCTCTATCCTTCGGCGTTGAGGTACCTGATTATTTACTTTTATTTAATATCCCATTTAAGACCTAATTGAAGTCTCCTGCCAAAAGCATTTGTCCTTGGGCATTTCCCAATTTATTAACTCCAAGAAAGAAAGATGGGTCCTCCATTTAGGAGCATAGATATTACACAGTGTTATTTTAGTTTATTTCAGTTTAGTTTGTTAGTTGTATAGTTTATTCTCCATCAGTAACTTGCTTCTTGATGAACTTGACAGCTTCTGTTGTGACGTCAAACTTTGTTTCTCCTCTTCCACGCAAACTGGAGTGCTGCAGGAAAGACTAAAGGAAACCTCACTTTCTTGTCACGCAGCAGCTGTTTCGCCAATCAGAAAGTTTTCCTCCTCTCAACCAGCTTCTTCGACATGTATGGAAACAAGGAAATGTTGCTTCCACTCCACACTACACCTCCTTTCTCCCTCACAGCTTTTAAGACATTATCTCACTAACTAACTTCTGTGTTTACTTTCGAGGAACATGGTGGCCATGGAGAGGCACTGGGAGCATCAGCGTGACCAGGGCCAGCCCAAGACTTTATGGGGCCCTAAGCAGATTGTCATTTGGGGCCCCCATACCACTACCTTAGCACCAGATGCTTCATCATTCCGTATGCTGCACTGTGTGTATTGTACCCATTAGCATTATTTGTAATTAGCTTACATCGTACACAAAAATGTTCTAATTAATTTTTACTTTTAAATACAGAGTGATGTATACATGTTCAGTATCATTAGCAGACAAGACACTGCATTTACAGTAAACAAGTTAATGAGATTTTTCTTAATTTTTTCTTCAACAGATGTAGAAAAGTGTGAGAAAGGCACCTATTATTGACAGGTCCCCTAACTCTGACCACCTCTGCATATTGCGCAATTTCCTTTTTCTCCCTGGGCCAGAAAAAAGAAAAACAAAAAGAAAGTGGAAGGCCTAAGGTGGGAGCTGATGTATATTTATTTTTTTCTTTGAGCGGTTTGCTGAGAGAGATATTGTTCAACGCTGAAGCAACTGGGTCTTTATCAACTTTGTCTATGGCTCTGCATGCTCCAGCAGAGAGGGCAACTACTCCAGATGGTGTTCTCATTGTTGGAGATTTTATTGTAAGACCCTATTAAATATCGTGCCCAAAGAGTAATGCTGTGGTACCTGTGGCCTGGAAGACCTCTAGTACACTAAATTCCAGACACCGTTTGGAAGAAAACAGACGCCAGGATCGAGGAAGCAAGCCAATCAGCTGACTCTTCGTGCTCCACTGCTGACTGCAGGTTTGACATTCTGTCCTCTACCACCAAAAAAGGCTACACCTGTGCTGCCTGAGATCTGTCAGGTAAGTGATGATTTACTATATTCAAACCATTTGTTCTGCCCTTTCTCTGCTTGTGTTAAAAACTTAATATTAGTATCACTTGCTCACATTTCAAACAAACCCTGCAGTATCGAGCATATATTGAGAACAGAAAATTGGTTTTAACAATCTTAGGGGGGAAAAAAAGGAAACCTACGTATCAATTCTTACCAGTACCACTAACTTCCACAAATAAATTTTAATTTAGACTGTTAAATATACAACGTAAGTCAGGTATGCCGGGCAGATTCTCAACCCCAGATCCCTACTACCTTAACCAGTAATATTTTTATAATAAAATTTTAATAATAATATAGAAAACATTTGACAGCCATGTTTGCTATTAAGGAGTGTTGGATTTGTTGTCACCTGGTGTAGCTGATTTAGAACATGAGTTAAAATGTTAGTTGCAGAACAAAGGCTGGAAGTCTTCTACTCACTTCCACAGCCAGAACTAACAAAAAACTATTTCCTCAGTAAATTTTACAACCTGTACACTCGACCCGATTCCCTTTAAAATACTGACAGAATTACTCCCAATTATAATCAGACCTCTTTTAACAATAGTAAATTCATCCCTTACCTAAGGCCATGTACCCAAATCCCTTTAATTTGCAGTTTTAAAACCTTTAATTAAGAAACTAAATCTTGGTCCTGTCAATTACAGACCCATCTCAAGCCTGACATTTCTGTCCAAGATATTAGAAAATGCTGTGGCTCAACAACTCTGCTTATACCAGAGAAATTCCAATCTGGATTCAGGCAGCCCAAGTGAAGATTACAAACGATCTCTTCTTGCCTCTGACCAAGGCTACGTAGCCCTACTCGCCCTCAGTTTAGCCTTTGACACTATAGATAACACTATTCTCTTTGAAAGATTAGAGAACATGGTTGGAATCACAGAAACAGCCCTATTGTGGTTCAAATCATATCTAAACTAACCCTATCAGTCCGTATTTCTAAATTACACAGAAGTCCGATATGGAGTTCCACAATGCTCTATTTAAGGGCATCTATTATTTACATTATAGATGTTACCACAGGGCAGTTATAAGCAGACAGGATGTTAACTTACAGATGCAGAGGACACTGCTCTATATAGCAGCAGCTAAAAATCTTGGTGTCTTATTTGATTAGGATCTATCATTTCAGCAACATATAGCTAAATAACTAGGACAGCCTACATTGCCAAACTAAGAAATTCCTTTTCTACAGGATGCAGAAAAGCTAGTACACACTTAACCTCACGGTTAGATTATTGCAACACACTTTTGTCAGGCTGTTCCAGCAGGTACCTCAATAAACTTTGTCGTGGTTCTTCTACTTCTTCGGAGGAGGACTTCTTTTGAAAGGAGACTCGTGACCACCGTCTTTCAGTTGTAACAATGAAACATTTTATTCCAATCAAAAGTACAATGTGGAGGGAGTCTGCCAATTCTGGGTGCCCTTCTTCTCTCTCTCCCAGACAAAGGAATACCTTATGTTTTATACCCTACTACACGTCATATGTTGTTAGACTGTTGTCATATGCAGGATGTCTGCAGCACGTAGACCATGTAAGTAATGGTGGGGGCTAATGATGATTCCTTATGGATGAAATGCAGACACAGCTGGACCCCTTAACATCTCTTTTACGTTATGTTTGTTCAGTTCATGTACAGTTTCTCACATTAGGTCTGGGAACGGATCCCACTCTCCTTTCCAAGACTACCCCATGGGCCTCACTATATTCAGTTTCTATACATGTATTGACTTTCTTTTTTGTGTTACAGGTTCTCAGGAACCCCATCAACCCAACAAATGTATTTTCATCGGCAACTGTGTGGCTCACTGTCTGAACTGTGTGTTCTGCAACTCTGTAACATATAAGTGATCATTCATTTCCATACATGTATTGACTTTCTTTATTGTCTTACAGGCTTTCTTGACCCCATGACCCCACCCCCTCCTCCATCCTAATGGTGGATCCAGCTGAGAAGGGTCTGTGCATCTGCAACGGTTTATGGTTCGCTGTCCATCATTCTGCAACTCTGTAACAGGGAAGTGATCGTTCAGTTTCTATACATGTATTGCCTTTTTTTTTTTGTCTTACACGCTTTCTGGACCAATGGCTCCCCCCTTCCTGATGGTGTATACAGCCAACAATAGTCTGTCCATTGCAACTGTGTGTGGCTCAGGTAAGTGTGGTAACAGGTAAGGTAAGTGTGTAAAAGGTAAGGGATCATTCAGTTTCTATACATGTATTTTTTTTGCTCGCTATCAATCTGTCTGCAAGTGTGTAACAGGTTGGTGATCATTCAGTTTCTATACATGTATTGACTTTCTTTTTTTGTCTTACAGGTTTTTCAGACTGCATGAACCAAGGGTCTGTGCATCTGCAACTGTGTGTGACTCGCTACTCTCTGTCTGCAAGTGTGTAACAGGTAAGTGATCATTCAGTTTCTATACATGTATTGACCTAATTATTTTGTCTTACAGGTTTTTCGGACCGCATGAACCAAGGGTCTGTGCATCTGCAACTGTGAGTGAGTTGCTACTATCTGTCTGCAAGTGTGTAACAGGTAGGTGATCATTCAGTTTCTATACATGTTTTGACTTTCTTTTTTTGTCTTACAGGTTTTCGGACCGCATGAACCAAGGGACTTTCCATTGCCACTGTGTGTGTGGCTCGCTATCAATCTGTCTGCAAGGGTGTAACAGGTAGGTGATCATTCAGTTTCTATACATGTATTGACTTTCTTTTTTTGTCTTACAGGTTTTTCAGACCGCATGAACCAAGGGTCTGTGCATCTGCAACTGTGTGTGACTCGCTACTATCTGTCTGCAAGTGTGTAACAGGTAGGTGATCATTCAGTTTCTATACATGTTTTGACTTTCTTTTTTTGTCTTACAGGTTTTCGGACCGCATGAACCAAGGGTCTTTCCATTGCCACTGTGTGTGTGACTCGCTACTATCTGTCTGCAAGTGTGTAACAGGAAGGTGATCATTCAGATTCTATACGTGTATTGACTTTCTTTTTTGTCTTACAGGTTTTTCGGAACTCATAAACCAAGGGTATGTGCATCTGCAACTGTGTGTGACTCGCTACGATCTGTCTGCAAGTGTGTAACAGGCAAGTGATCATTCAGTTTCTTTACATGTATTGACCTTCTTTTTTTGTCTTACAGGTTTTTCGGAACACATGAACCAAGGGTCTGTGCATCTGCAAATGTGTGTGACTCGCTATCTGTCTGCAAGTGTGTAACAGGTAGGTGATCATTCAGTTTCTATACATGTTTTGACTTTCTTTTTTTGTCTTACAGGTTTTCGGACCGCATGAACCAAGGGAATTTCCATTGCCACTGTGTGTGTGGCTCGCTATCAATCTGTCTGCAAGTGTCTAACAGGTAGGTGATCATTCAGTTTCTATACATGTATTGACTTTCTTTTTTTGTCTTAAAGGTTTTTCAGACCGCATGAACCAAGGGTCTGTGCATCTGCAACTGTGTGTGACTCGCTACTATCTTTCTGCAAGTGTGTAACAGGTAAGTGATCATTCAGTTTCTATACGTGTATTGACTTTCTTTTTTGTCTTACAGGTTTTTCGGAACTCATGAACCAAGGGTATGTGCATCTGCAACTGTGTGTGACTCGCTACGATCTGTCTGCAAGTGTGTAACAGGCAAGTGATCATTCAGTTTCTTTACATGTATTGACCTTCTTTTTTTGTCTTACAGGTTTTTCGGACAGCATTAACCAAGGGTCTTTCCATTGCCACTGTGAGTGAGTTGCTACTATCTGTCTGCAAGTGTGTAACAGGTAGGTGATCATTCAGTTTCTATACATGTATTGACTTTCTTTTTTGTCTTACAGGTTTTTCGGACCACATGAACCAAGGGTCTGTGCATCTGCAACTGTGTGTGACTCGCTATCTGTCTGCAAGTGTGTAACAGGTAGGTGATCATTCAGTTTCTATACATGTTTTGACTTTCTTTTTTTGTCTTACAGGTTTTCGGACCGCATGAACCAAGGGTCTGTCCATTGCCACTGTGTGTGTGGCTCGCTATCAATCTGTCTGCAAGTGTGTAACAGGTAGGTGATCATTCAGTTTCTGTACATGTATTGACTTTCTTTTTTTGTCTTACAGGTTTTTCAGACCGCATGAACCAAGGGTCTGTGCATCTGCAACTGTGTGTGACTCGCTACTATCTTTCTGCAAGTGTGTAACAGGTAGGTGATCATTCAGTTTGTATACATGTATTGACTTTCTCTTTTTGTCTTACAGGTTTTTCGGACCGCATGAACCAAGGGTCTGTGCATCTTCAACTGTGTGTGATTCGCTACAATCTGTCTGCAAGTGTGTAACAGGTAAGTGATCATTCAGTTTCTATACATGTATTGACCTAATTTTTTTGTCTTACAGGTTTTTCGGACCACATGAACCAAGGGTCTTTCCATTGCCACTGTGTGTGTGACTCGCTACTATCTGTTTGCAAGTGTGTAACAGGTAGGTGATCATTCAGTTTCTATACATGTTTTGACTTTCTTTTTTTGTCTTACAGGTTTTCGGACCGCATAAACCAAGGGTCTGTCCATTGCCACTGTGTGTGTGGCTCGCTATCAATCTGTCTGCAAGTGTGTAACAGGTAGGTGATCATTCAGTTTCTATACATGTATTGACTTTCTTTTTTTGTCTTACAGGTTTTTCAGACCGCATGAACCAAGGGTCTGTGCATCTGCAACTGTGTGTGACTCGCTACTTTCTTTCTGCAAGTGTGTAACAGGCAGGTGATCATTCAGTTTGTATACATGTATTGACTTTCTTTTTTTGTCTTACAGGTTTTTCGGACCGCATGAACCAAGGGTCTGTGCATCTGCAACTGTGTGTGATTCGCTACAATCTGTCTGCAAGTGTGTAACAGGTAGGTGATCATTCAGTTTCTATACATGTTTTGACTTTCTTTTTTTGTCTTACAGGTTTTCGGACCGCATGAACCAAGGGTCTTTCTATTGCCACTGTGTGTGTGACTCGCTACTATCTGTCTGCAAGTGTGTAACAGGAAGGTGATCATCCAGTTTCTATACTTGTTTTGACTTTCTTTTTTTGTCTTACAGGTTTTTCGGACCGCATGAACCAAGGGACTTTCCATTGCCACTGTGTGTGTGGGTCGCTATCAATCTGTCTGCAAGTGTGTAACAGGTAGGTATTCATTCAGTTTCTATACATGTATTGACTTTCTTATTTTGTCTTACAGGTTTTTCGGACCGCATGAACCAAGGGTCTGTGCATCTGCAACTGTGTGTGACTTGCTACTATCTGTCTGCAAGTGTGTAACAGGTAAGTGATCATTCAGTTTCTATACGTGTATTGACTTTCTTTTTTGTCTTACAGGTTTTTCGGAACTCATGAACCAAGGGTATGTGCATCTGCAACTGTGTGTGACTCGCTATCTGTCTGCAAGTGTGTAACAGGTAGGTGATCATTCAGTTTGTATACATGTATTGACTTTCTTTTTTTGTCTTACAGGTTTTTCGGACCGCATGAACCAAGGGTCTTTCCATTGCCACTGTGTGTGGCTCGCTATCAATCTGTCTGCAAGTGTGTTACAGGTAGGTGATCATTCAGTTTCTATACATGTATTGACTTTCTTTTTTTATCTTACAGGTTTTTCAGACCGCATGAAACAAGGGTCTGTGCATCTGCAACTGTGTATGACTCGCTATCAATCTGTCTGCAACTGTGTTACAGGTAGGTGATCATTCAGTTTCTATACCTGTATTGACTTTCTTTTTTTGTCTTAAAGGTCTTTTGGACCTCATGAACCAAGGGTCTGTGCATCCGCAACTGTGTGTGACTCTCTACTCTGTCTGCAAGTTTGTAACAGGTAAGTGATCATTCAGTTTCTATACATGTTTTGACTTTCTTTTTTTGTCGTACAGGTTTTCGGACCGCATGAACCAAGGGACTTTCCATTGCCACTGTGTGTGTGGCTCACTATCAATCTGTCTGCAAGTGTGTAACAGGTAGGTGATCATTCAGTTTCTATACATGTATTGACTTTCTTTTTTTGTCTTACAGGTTTTTCAAACCGCATGAACCAAGGGTCTGTGCATCTGCAACTGTGTGTGACTCGCTACTATCTTTCTGCAAGTGTGTAACAGGTAGGTGATCATTCAGTTTCTATACATGTTTCGACTTTTTTTTTTTTTTTTTCTTACAGGTTTTTCGGTCCACATGAACCAAGGGTCTGTGCATCTGCAACTGTGTGTGACTCGCTATCTGTCTGCATGTGTGTAAAAGGTAGGTGATCATTCAGTTTCTATACATGTATTGACTTTCTTTTTTTGTCTTAAAGGTCTTTCATACCTCATGAACCAAGGGTCTGTGCATCTGCAACTGTGTGTGACTCTCTACTCTGTCTGCAAGTGTGTAACAGGTAAGTGATCATTCAGTTTCTATACATGTATTGACCTAATTTTTTTGTCTTACAGGTTTTTCGGACCGCATGAACCAAGGGTCTTTCCATTGCCACTGTGTGTGTGACTCGCTACTATCTGTCTGCAAGTGTGTAACAGGTAGGTGATCATTCAGTTTCTATACATGTTTTGACTTTCTTTTTTTGTCTTACAGGTTTTCGGACCGCATGAACCAAGGGTCTGTCCATTGCCACTGTGTTTGTGGCTCGCTATCAATCTGTCTGCAAGTGTGTAACAGGTAGGTGATCATTCAGTTTCTATACATGTATTGACTTTCTTTTTTTGTCTTACAGGTTTTTCAGACCGCATGAACCAAGGGTCTGTGCATCTGCAACTGTGTGTGACTCGCTACTTTCTTTCTGCAAGTGTGTAACAGGAAGGTGATCATCCAGTTTCTATACTTGTTTTGACTTTCTTTTTTTGTCTTACAGGTTTTTCGGACCGCATGAACCAAGGGACTTTCCATTGCCACTGTGTGTGTGGCTCGCTATCAATCTGTCTGCAAGTGTGTAACAGGTAGGTATTCATTCAGTTTCTATACATGTATTGACTTTCTTATTTTGTCTTACAGGTTTTTCGGACCGCATGAACCAAGGGTCTGTGCATCTGCAACTGTGTGTGACTTGCTACTATCTGTCTGCAAGTGTGTAACAGGTAAGTGATCATTCAGTTTCTATACGTGTATTGACTTTCTTTTTTGTCTTACAGGTTTTTCGGAACTCATGAACCAAGGGTATGTGCATCTGCAACTGTGTGTGACTCGCTATCTGTCTGCAAGTGTGTAACAGGTAGGTGATCATTCAGTTTGTATACATGTATTGACTTTCTTTTTTTGTCTTACAGGTTTTTCGGACCGCATGAACCAAGGGTCTTTCCATTGCCACTGTGTGTGGCTCGCTATCAATCTGTCTGCAAGTGTGTTACAGGTAGGTGATCATTCAGTTTCTATACATGTATTGACTTTCTTTTTTTGTCTTAAAGGTCTTTCGGACCTCATGAACCAAGGGTCTGTGCATCTGCAACTGTGTCTTACTCGCTACTATCTGTCTGCAAGTGTGTAACAGGTAAGTGATCATTCAGTTTCTATACATGTATTGACTTTCTTTTTTTATCTTACAGGTTTTTCAGACCGCATGAACCAAGGGTCTGTGCATCTGCAACTGTGTGTGACTCGCTATCAATCTGTCTGCAAGTGTGTTACAGGTAGGTGATCATTCAGTTTCTATACCTGTATTGACTTTCTTTTTTTGTCTTAAAGGTCTTTTGGACCTCATGAACCAAGGGTCTGTGCATCTGCAACTGTGTGTGACTCTCTACTCTGTCTGCAAGTTTGTAACAGGTAAGTGATCATTCAGTTTCTATACATGTTTTGACTTTCTTTTTTTGTCTTACAGGTTTTCGGACCGCATGAACCAAGGGACTTTCCATTGCCACTGTGTGTGTGGCTCACTATCAATCTGTCTGCAAGTGTGTAACAGGTAGGTGATCATTCAGTTTCTATACATGTATTGACTTTCTTTTTTTGTCTTACAGGTTTTTCAAACCGCATGAACCAAGGGTCTGTGCATCTGCAACTGTGTGTGACTCGCTACTATCTTTCTGCAAGTGTGTAACAGGTAGGTGATCATTCAGTTTCTATACATGTTTCGACTTTTTTTTTTTTTTTTCTTACAGGTTTTTCGGTCCGCATGAACCAAGGGTCTGTGCATCTGCAACTGTGTGTGACTCGCTATCTGTCTGCATGTGTGTAAAAGGTAGGTGATCATTCAGTTTCTATACATGTATTGACTTTCTTTTTTTGTCTTAAAGGTCTTTCAGACCTCATGAACCAAGGGTCTGTGCATCTGCAACTGTGTGTGACTCTCTACTCTGTCTGCAAGTGTGTAACAGGTAAGTGATCATTCAGTTTCTATACATGTATTGACCTAATTTTTTTGTCTTACAGGTTTTTCGGACCGCATGAACCAAGGGTCTTTCCATTGCCACTGTGTGTGTGACTCGCTACTATCTGTCTGCAAGTGTGTAACAGGTAGGTGATCATTCAGTTTCTATACATGTATTGACTTTCTTTTTTTGTCTTACAGGTTTTTCAGACCGCATGAACCAAGGGTCTGTGCATCTGCAACTGTGTGTGACTCGCTACTTTCTTTCTGCAAGTGTGTAACAGGCAGGTGATCATTCAGTTTGTATACATGTATTGACTTTCTTTTTTTGTCTTACAGGTTTTTCGGACCGCATGAACCAAGGGTCTGTGCATCTGCAACTGTGTGTGATTCGCTACAATCTGTCTGCAAGTGTGTAACAGGTAGGTGATCATTCAGTTTCTATACATGTATTGACTTTCTTTTTTTGTCTTACAGGTTTTCGGACCGCATGAACCAAGGGTCTTTCCATTGCCACTGTGTGTGTGACTCGCTACTCTCTGTTTGCAAGTGTGTAACAGGAAGGTGATCATCCAGTTTCTATACTTGTTTTGACTTTCTTTTTTTGTCTTACAGGTTTTTCGGACCGCATGAACCAAGGGACTTTCCATTGCCACTGTGTGTGTGGCTCGCTATCAATCTGTCTGCAAGTGTGTAACAGGTAGGTGTTCATTCAGTTTCTATACATGTATTGACTTTCTTATTTTGTCTTACAGGTTTTTCGGAACTCATGAATCAAGGGTATGTGCATCTGCAACTGTGTGTGACTCGCTACGATCTGTCTGCAAGTGTGTAACAGGCAAGTGATCATTCAGTTTCTTTACATGTATTGACCTTCTTTTTTTGTCTTACAGGTTTTTCGGACAGCATTAACCAAGGGTCTTTCCATTGCCACTGTGAGTGAGTTGCTACTATCTGTCTGCAAGTGTGTAACAGGTAGGTGATCATTCAGTTTCTATACATGTATTGACTTTCTTTTTTGTCTTACAGGTTTTTCGGACCACATGAACCAAGGGTCTGTGCATCTGCAACTGTGTGTGATTCGCTACAATCTGTCTGCAAGTGTGTAACAGGTAAGTGATCATTCAGTTTCTATACATGTTTTGACTTTCTTTTTTTGTCTTACAGGTTTTTCGGACCGCATGAACCAAGGGTCTTTCCATTGCCACTGTGTGTGACTCGCTATCAATCTGTCTGCAAGTGTGTAACAGGTAAGTGATCATTCAGTTTCTATACATGTATTGACTTTCTTTTTTTGTCTTAAAGGTCTTTTGGACCTCATGAACCAAGGGTCTGTGCATCTGCAACTGTGTCTGATTCGCTACTATCTGTCTGCAAGTGTGTAACAGGTAAGTGATCATTCAGTTTCTATACATGTATTGACCTAATTTTTTTGTCTTACAGGTTTTTCAGACCGCATGAACCAAGGGTCTGTGCATCTGCAACTGTGTGTGACTCGCTATGTGTCTTCAAGTGTGTAAAAGGTAGGTGATCATTCAGTTTCTATACATGTATTGACTTTCTTTTTTTGTCTTAAAGGTCTTTCGGACCTCATGAACCAAGGGTCTGTGCATCTGCAACTGTGTGTGACTCGCTATCTGTCTGCAAGTGTGTAACAGGTAAGTGATCATTCAGTTTCTATACATGTATTGACCTAATTTTTTTGTCTTACAGGTTTTTCGGACCGCATGAACCAAGGGTCTTTCCATTGCCACTGTGTGTGTGGCTCGCTATCAATTTGTCTGCAAGTGTGTAACAGATTGGTGATCATTCAGTTTCTATACATGTATTGACTTTCTTTTTTTTGTCTTATAGGTTTTTCGGACCGCATGAACCAATGGTCTGTGCATCTGCAACTGTGTGACTCGCTACTATCTGTCTGCAAGTGTGTAACAGGTTGGTGATCATTCAGTTTCTATACGTGTATTGACTTTCTTTTTTGTCTTACAGGTTTTTCGGAACTCATGAACCAAGGGTCTGTGCATCTGCAACTGTGTGTGACTCGCTACGATCTGTCTGCAAGTGTGTAACAGGCAAGTGATCATTCAGTTTCTATACATGTATTGACCTTCTTTTTTTGTCTTACACGTTTTTCGGAACACATGAACCAAGGGTCTTTCAATTGCCACTGTGTGTGTGGCTCTCTATAAATCTGTCTGCAAGTGTGTAACAGGTAAGTGATCAATCAGTTTCTATACATGTATTGACCTAATTTTTTTGTCTTACAGGTTTTTCGGACCACATAAACCAAGGGTCTGTGCATCTGCAACTGTGTGTCACTTGCTACTATCTGTCTGCAAGTGTGTAACAGGTTGGTGATCATTCAGTTTCTATACATGTATTGACTTTCTTTTTTTTGTCTTACAGGTTTTTCGGACCACATGAACCAAGGGTCTGTGCATCTGCAACTGTGTGTCACTTGCTACTATCTGTCTGCAAGTGTGTAACAGGTAGGTGATCATTCAGTTTCTATACATGTATTGACTTTTTCTTTTTTTGTCTTACAGGTTTTTCGGACCACATGAACCAAGGGTCTGTGCATCTGCAACTGTGTGTGATTCGCTACAATCTGTCTGCAAGTGTGTAACAGGTAAGTGATCATTCAGTTTCTATACATGTTTTGACTTTCTTTTTTTGTCTTACAGGTTTTTCGGACCGCATGAACCAAGGGTCTTTCCATTGCCACTGTGTGTGGCTCGCTATCAATCTGTCTGCAAGTGTGTAACAGGTAAGTGATCATTCAGTTTCTATACATGTATTGACTTTCTTTTTTTGTCTTAAAGGTCTTTCAGACCTCATGAACCAAGGGTCTGTGCATCTGCAACTGTGTGTGACTCTCTACTCTGTCTGCAAGTGTGTAACAGGTAAGTGATCATTCAGTTTCTATACATGTATTGACCTAATTTTTTTGTCTTACAGGTTTTTCGGACCGCATGAACCAAGGGTCTTTCCATTGCCACTGTGTGTGTGACTCGCTACTATCTGTCTGCAAGTGTGTAACAGGTAGGTGATCATTCAGTTTCTATACATGTTTTGACCTTCTTTTTTTGTCTTACAGGTTTTCGGACCGCATGAACCAAGGGTCTGTCCATTGCCACTGTGTTTGTGGCTCGCTATCAATCTGTCTGCAAGTGTGTAACAGGTAGGTGATCATTCAGTTTCTATACATGTATTGACTTTCTTTTTTTGTCTTACAGGTTTTTCAGACCGCATGAACCAAGGGTCTGTGCATCTGCAACTGTGTGTGACTCGCTACTTTCTTTCTGCAAGTGTGTAACAGGCAGGTGATCATTCAGTTTCTATACATGTTTTGACTTTCTTTTTTTGTCTTACAGGTTTTCGGACCGCATGAACCAAGGGTCTTTCCATTGCCACTGTGTGTGTGACTCGCTACTCTCTGTTTGCAAGTGTGTAACAGGAAGGTGATCATCCAGTTTCTATACTTGTTTTGACTTTCTTTTTTTGTCTTACAGGTTTTTCGGACCGCATGAACCAAGGGACTTTCCATTGCCACTGTGTGTGTGGCTCGCTATCAATCTGTCTGCAAGTGTGTAACAGGTAGGTGTTCATTCAGTTTCTATACATGTATTGACTTTCTTATTTTGTCTTACAGGTTTTTCTGAACTCATGAACCAAGGGTATGTGCATCTGCAACTGTGTGTGACTCACTACGATCTGTCTGCAAGTGTGTAACAGGCAAGTGATCATTCAGTTTCTTTACATGTATTGACCTTCTTTTTTTGTCTTACAGGTTTTTCGGACAGCATTAACCAAGGGTCTTTCCATTGCCACTGTGAGTGAGTTGCTACTATCTGTCTGCAAGTGTGTAACAGGTAGGTGATCATTCAGTTTCTATACATGTATTGACTTTCTTTTTTGTCTTACAGGTTTTTCGGACCACATGAACCAAGGGTCTGTGCATCTGCAACTGTGTGTGATTCGCTACAATCTGTCTGCAAGTGTGTAACAGGTAAGTGATCATTCAGTTTCTATACAAATTTTGACTTTCTTTTTTTGTCTTACAGGTTTTTCGGACCGCATGAACCAAGGGTCTTTCCATTGCCACTGTGTGTGGCTCGCTATCAATCTGTCTGCAAGTGTGTAACAGGTAAGTGATCATTCAGTTTCTATACATGTATTGACTTTCTTTTTTTGTCTGAAAGGTCTTTCGGACCTCATGAACCAAGGGTCTGTGCATCTGCAACTGTGTCTGATTCGCTACTATCTGTCTGCAAGTGTGTAACAGGTAAGTGATCATTCAGTTTCTATACATGTATTGACCTAATTTTTTTGTCTTACAGGTTTTTCAGACCGCATGAACCAAGGGTCTGTGCATCTGCAACTGTGTGTGACTCGCTATCTGTCTGCAAGTGTGTAAAAGGTAGGTGATCATTCAGTTTCTATACATGTATTGACTTTCTTTTTTTGTCTTAAAGGTCTTTCGGACCTCATGAACCAAGGGTCTGTGCATCTGCAACTGTGTGTGACTCGCTATCTGTCTGCAAGTGTGTAACAGGTAAGTGATCATTCAGTTTCTATACATGTATTGACCTAATTTTTTTGTCTTACAGGTTTTTCGGACCGCATGAACCAAGGGTCTTTCCATTGCCACTGTGTGTGTGGCTCGCTATCAATTTGTCTGCAAGTGTGTAACAGATTGGTGATCATTCAGTTTCTATACATGTATTGACTTTCTTTTTTTTGTCTTATAGGTTTTTCGGACCGCATGAACCAATGGTCTGTGCATCTGCAACTGTGTGACTCGCTACTATCTGTCTGCAAGTGTGTAACAGGTTGGTGATCATTCAGTTTCTTTACGTGTATTGACTTTCTTTTTTGTCTTACAGGTTTTTCGGACCACATGAACCAAGGGTCTGTGCATCTGCAACTGTGTGTGATTCGCTACAATCTGTCTGCAAGTGTGTAACAGGTAAGTGATCATTCAGTTTCTATACAAATTTTGACTTTCTTTTTTTGTCTTACAGGTTTTTCGGACCGCATGAACCAAGGGTCTTTCCATTGCCACTGTGTGTGGCTCGCTATCAATCTGTCTGCAAGTGTGTAACAGGTAAGTGATCATTCAGTTTCTATACATGTATTGACTTTCTTTTTTTGTCTGAAAGGTCTTTCGGACCTCATGAACCAAGGGTCTGTGCATCTGCAACTGTGTCTGATTCGCTACTATCTGTCTGCAAGTGTGTAACAGGTAAGTGATCATTCAGTTTCTATACATGTATTGACCTAATTTTTTTGTCTTACAGGTTTTTCAGACCGCATGAACCAAGGGTCTGTGCATCTGCAACTGTGTGTGACTCGCTATCTGTCTGCAAGTGTGTAAAAGGTAGGTGATCATTCAGTTTCTATACATGTATTGACTTTCTTTTTTTGTCTTAAAGGTCTTTCGGACCTCATGAACCAAGGGTCTGTGCATCTGCAACTGTGTGTGACTCGCTATCTGTCTGCAAGTGTGTAACAGGTAAGTGATCATTCAGTTTCTATACATGTATTGACCTAATTTTTTTGTCTTACAGGTTTTTCGGACCGCATGAACCAAGGGTCTTTCCATTGCCACTGTGTGTGTGGCTCGCTATCAATTTGTCTGCAAGTGTGTAACAGATTGGTGATCATTCAGTTTCTATACATGTATTGACTTTCTTTTTTTTGTCTTATAGGTTTTTCGGACCGCATGAACCAATGGTCTGTGCATCTGCAACTGTGTGACTCGCTACTATCTGTCTGCAAGTGTGTAACAGGTTGGTGATCATTCAGTTTCTTTACGTGTATTGACTTTCTTTTTTGTCTTACAGGTTTTTCGGAACTCATGAACCAAGGGTCTTTCCATTGCCACTGTGTGTGTGGCTCTCTATAAATCTGTCTGCAAGTGTGTAACAGGTAAGTGATCAATCAGTTTCTATACATGTATTGACCTAATTTTTTTGTCTTACAGGTTTTTCGGACCACATAAACCAAGGGTCTGTGCATCTGCAACTGTGTGTGACTCGCTACGATCTGTCTGCAAGTGTGTAACAGGCAAGTGATCATTCAGTTTCTATACATGTATTGACCTTCTTTTTTTGTCTTACACGTTTTTCGGAACACATGAACCAAGGGTCTTTCCATTGCCACTGTGTGTGTGGCTCTCTATAAATCTGTCTGCAAGTGTGTAACAGGTAAGTGATCAATCAGTTTCTATACATGTATTGACCAAATTTTTTTGTCTTACAGGTTTTTCGGACCACATAAACCAAGGGTCTGTGCATCTGCAACTGTGTGTCACTTGCTACTATCTGTCTGCAAGTGTGTAACAGGTTGGTGATCATTCAGTTTCTATACATGTATTGACTTTCTTTTTTTTGTCTTACAGGTTTTTCGGACCACATGAACCAAGGGTCTGTGCATCTGCAACTGTGTGTCACTTGCTACTATCTGTCTGCAAGTGTGTAACAGGTAGGTGATCATTCAGTTTCTATACATGTATTGACTTTTTCTTTTTTTGTCTTACAGGTTTTTCGGACCACATGAACCAAGGGTCTGTGCATCTGCAACTGTGTGTGATTCGCTACAATCTGTCTGCAAGTGTGTAACAGGTAAGTGATCATTCAGTTTCTATACATGTTTTGACTTTCTTTTTTTGTCTTACAGGTTTTTCGGACCGCATGAACCAAGGGTCTTTCCATTGCCACTGTGTGTGGCTCGCTATCAATCTGTCTGCAAGTGTGTAACAGGTAAGTGATCATTCCGTTTCTATACATGTATTGACTTTCTTTTTTGTCTTAAAGGTCTTTCGGACCTCATGAACCAAGGGTCTGTGCATCTGCAACTGTGTGACTCGCTACTATCTGTCTGCAAGTGTGTAACAGGTTGGTGATCATTCAGTTTCTATACGTGTATTGACTTTCTTTTTTGTCTTACAGGTTTTTCGGAACTCATGAACCAAGGGTCTGTGCATCTGCAACTGTGTGTGACTCGCTACGATCTGTCTGCAAATGTGTAACAGGCAAGTGATCATTCAGTTTCTATACATGTATTGACCTTCTTTTTTTGTCTTACACGTTTTTCGGAACACATGAACCAAGGGTCTTTCCATTGCCACTGTGTGTGTGGCTCTCTATAAATCTGTCTGCAAGTGTGTAACAGGTAAGTGATCAATCAGTTTCTATACATGTATTGACCTAATTTTTTTGTCTTACAGGTTTTTCGGACCACATAAACCAAGGGTCTGTGCATCTGCAACTGTGTGTCACTTGCTACTATCTGTCTGCAAGTGTGTAACAGGTTGGTGATCATTCAGTTTCTATACATGTATTGACTTTCTTTTTTTTGTCTTACAGGTTTTTCGGACCACATGAACCAAGGGTCTGTGCATCTGCAACTGTGTGTCACTTGCTACTATCTGTCTGCAAGTGTGTAACAGGTTGGTGATCATTCAGTTTCTATACATGTATTGACTTTCTTTTTTTGTCTTACAGGTTTTCGGACCGCATGAACCAAGGGTCTTTCCATTGCCACTGTGTGTGTGACTCGCTACTCTCTGTTTGCAAGTGTGTAACAGGAAGGTGATCATCCAGTTTCTATACTTGTTTTGACCTTCTTTTTTTGTCTTACAGGTTTTTCGGACCGCATGAACCAAGGGACTTTCCATTGCCACTGTGTGTGTGGCTCGCTATCAATCTGTCTGCAAGTGTGTAACAGGTAGGTGTTCATTCAGTTTCTATACATGTATTGACTTTTTTATTTTGTCTTACAGGTTTTTCGGAACTCATGAACCAAGGGTATGTGCATCTGCAACTGTGTGTGACTCGCTACGATCTGTCTGCAAGTGTGTAACAGGCAAGTGATCATTCAGTTTCTTTACATGTATTGACCTTCTTTTTTTGTCTTACAGGTTTTTCGGACAGCATTAACCAAGGGTCTTTCCATTGCCACTGTGAGTGAGTTGCTACTATCTGTCTGCAAGTGTGTAACAGGTAGGTGATCATTCAGTTTCTATACATGTATTGACTTTCTTTTTTGTCTTACAGGTTTTTCGGACCACATGAACCAAGGGTCTGTGCATCTGCAACTGTGTGTGATTCGCTACAATCTGTCTGCAAGTGTGTAACAGGTAAGTGATCATTCAGTTTCTATACATGTTTTGACTTTCTTTTTTTGTCTTACAGGTTTTTCGGACCGCATGAACCAAGGGTCTTTCCATTGCCACTGTGTGTGGCTCGCTATCAATCTGTCTGCAAGTGTGTAACAGGTAAGTGATCATTCAGTTTCTATACATGTATTGACTTTCTTTTTTTGTCTTAAAGGTCTTTTGGACCTCATGAACCAAGGGTCTGTGCATCTGCAACTGTGTCTGATTCGCTACTATCTGTCTGCAAGTGTGTAACAGGTAAGTGATCATTCAGTTTCTATACATGTATTGACCTAATTTTTTTGTCTTACAGGTTTTTCAGACCGCATGAACCAAGGGTCTGTGCATCTGCAACTGTGTGTGACTCGCTATCTGTCTGCAAGTGTGTAAAAGGTAGGTGATCATTCAGTTTCTATACATGTATTGACTTTCTTTTTTTGTCTTAAAGGTCTTTCGGACCTCATGAACCAAGGGTCTGTGCATCTGCAACTGTGTGTGACTCGCTATCTGTCTGCAAGTGTTTAACAGGTAAGTGATCATTCAGTTTCTATACATGTATTGACCTAATTTTTTTGTCTTACAGGTTTTTCGGACCGCATGAACCAAGGGTCTTTCCATTGCCACTGTGTGTGTGGCTCGCTATCAATTTGTCTGCAAGTGTGTAACAGATTGGTGATCATTCAGTTTCTATACATGTATTGACTTTCTTTTTTTTGTCTTATAGGTTTTTCGGACCGCATGAACCAATGGTCTGTGCATCTGCAACTGTGTGACTCGCTACTATCTGTCTGCAAGTGTGTAACAGGTTGGTGATCATTCAGTTTCTATACGTGTATTGACTTTCTTTTTTGTCTTACAGGTTTTTCGGAACTCATGAACCAAGGGTCTGTGCATCTGCAACTGTGTGTGACTCGCTACGATCTGTCTGCAAGTGTGTAACAGGCAAGTGATCATTCAGTTTCTATACATGTATTGACCTTCTTTTTTTGTCTTACACGTTTTTCGGAACACATGAACCAAGGGTCTTTCAATTGCCACTGTGTGTGTGGCTCTCTATAAATCTGTCTGCAAGTGTGTAACAGGTAAGTGATCAATCAGTTTCTATACATGTATTGACCTAATTTTTTTGTCTTACAGGTTTTTCGGACCACATAAACCAAGGGTCTGTGCATCTGCAACTGTGTGTCACTTGCTACTATCTGTCTGCAAGTGTGTAACAGGTTGGTGATCATTCAGTTTCTATACATGTATTGACTTTCTTTTTTTTGTCTTACAGGTTTTTCGGACCACATGAACCAAGGGTCTGTGCATCTGCAACTGTGTGTGATTCGCTACAATCTGTCTGCAAGTGTGTAACAGGTAGGTGATCATTCAGTTTCTATACATGTATTGACTTTCTTTTTTTGTCTTACAGGTTTTTCAGACCGCATGAACCAAGGGTCTGTGCATCTGCAACTGTGTGTGACTCGCTACTATCTTTCTGCAAGTGTGTAACAGGTAGGTGATCATTCAGTTTCTATACATGTTTTGACTTTCTTTTTTTTTTCTTACAGGTTTTTCGGACCGCATGAACCAAGGGTCTGTGCATCTGCAACTGTGTGTGACTCGCTATCTGTCTGCATGTGTGTAAAAGGTAGGTGATCATTCAGTTTCTATACATGTATTGACTTTCTTTTTTTGTCTTAAAGGTCTTTCAGACCTCATGAACCAAGGGTCTGTGCATCTGCAACTGTGTGTGACTCTCTACTCTGTCTGCAAGTGTGTAACAGGTAAGTGATCATTCAGTTTCTATACATGTATTGACCTAATTTTTTTGTCTTACAGGTTTTTCGGACCGCATGAACCAAGGGTCTTTCCATTGCCACTGTGTGTGTGACTCGCTACTATCTGTCTGCAAGTGTGTAACAGGTAGGTGACCATTTAGTTTCTATACATGTTTTGACTTTCTTTTTTTGTCTTACAGGTTTTCGGACCGCATGAACCAAGGGTCTGTCCATTGCCACTGTGTTTGTGGCTCGCTATCAATCTGTCTGCAAGTGTGTAACAGGTAGGTGATCATTCAGTTTCTATACATGTATTGACTTTCTTTTTTTGTCTTACAGGTTTTTCAGACCGCATGAACCAAGGGTCTGTGCATCTGCAACTGTGTGTGACTCGCTACTTTCTTTCTGCAAGTGTGTAACAGGCAGGTGATCATTCAGTTTGTATACATGTATTGACTTTCTTTTTTTGTCTTACAGGTTTTTCGGACCGCATGAACCAAGGGTCTGTGCATCTGCAACTGTGTGTGATTCGCTACAATCTGTCTGCAAGTGTGTAACAGGTAGGTGATCATTCAGTTTCTATACATGTATTGACTTTCTTTTTTGTCTTACAGGTTTTTCGGACCACATGAACCAAGGGTCTGTGCATCTGCAACTGTGTGTGACTCGCTACGATCTGTCTGCAAGTGTGTAACAGGCAAGTGATCATTCAGTTTCTATACATGTATTGACCTTCTTTTTTTGTCTTACACGTTTTTCGGAACACATGAACCAAGGGTCTTTCAATTGCCACTGTGTGTGTGGCTCTCTATAAATCTGTCTGCAAGTGTGTAACAGGTAAGTGATCAATCAGTTTCTATACATGTATTGACCTAATTTTTTTGTCTTACAGGTTTTTCGGACCACATAAACCAAGGGTCTGAGCATCTGCAACTGTGTGTCACTTGCTACTATCTGTCTGCAAGTGTGTAACAGGTTGGTGATCATTCAGTTTCTATACATGTATTGACTTTCTTTTTTTTGTCTTACAGGTTTTTCGGACCACATGAACCAAGGGTCTGTGCATCTGCAACTGTGTGTGATTCGCTACAATCTGTCTGCAAGTGTGTAACAGGTAAGTGATCATTCAGTTTCTATACATGTATTGACCTAATTTTTTTGTCTTACAGGTTTTTCGGACCGCATGAACCAAGGGTCTTTCCATTGCCACTGTGTGTGTGACTCGCTACTATCTGTCTGCAAGTGTGTAACAGGTAGGTGACCATTCAGTTTCTATACATGTTTTGACTTTCTTTTTTTGTCTTACAGGTTTTCGGACCGCATGAACCAAGGGTCTGTGCATCTGCAACTGTGTGTGGCTCGCTATCAATCTGTCTGCAAGTGTGTAACAGGTAGGTGATCATTCAGTTTCTATACATGTATTGACTTTCTTTTTTTGTCTTACAGGTTTTTCAGACCGCATGAACCAAGGGTCTGTGCATCTGCAACTGTGTGTGACTCGCTACTTTCTTTCTGCAAGTGTGTAACAGGCAGGTGATCATTCAGTTTGTATACATGTATTGACTTTCTTTTTTTGTCTTACAGGTTTTTCGGACCGCATGAACCAAGGGTCTGTGCATCTGCAACTGTGTGTGATTCGCTACAATCTGTCTGCAAGTGTGTAACAGGTAGGTGATCATTCAGTTTCTATACATGTATTGACTTTCTTTTTTGTCTTACAGGTTTTTCGGACCACATGAACCAAGGGTCTGTGCATCTGCAACTGTGTGTGATTCGCTACAATCTGTCTGCAAGTGTGTAACAGGTAAGTGATCATTCAGTTTCTATACATATTTTGACTTTCTTTTTTTGTCTTACAGGTTTTTCGGACCGCATGAACCAAGGGTCTTTCCATTGCCACTGTGTGTGGCTCGCTATCAATCTGTCTGCAAGTGTGTAACAGGTAAGTGATCATTCAGTTTCTATACATGTATTGACTTTCTTTTTTTGTCTTAAAGGTCTTTCGGACCTCATGAACCAAGGGTCTGTGCATCTGCAACTGTGTCTGATTCGCTACTATCTGTCTGCAAGTGTGTAACAGGTTGGTGATCATTCAGTTTCTATACATGTATTGACCTTTCTTTTTTTGTCTTACAGGTTTTTCAGACCGCATGAACCAAGGGTCTGTGCATCTGCAACTGTGTGTGACTCGCTATCTGTCTGCAAGTGTGTAAAAGGTAGGTGATCATTCAGTTTCTATACATGTTTTGACTTTCTTTTTTTTGTCTTACAGGTTTTTCGGACCACATGAACCAAGGGTCTGTGCATCTGCAACTGTGTGTGATTCGCTACAATCTGTCTGCAAGTGTGTAACAGGTAGGTGATCATTCAGTTTCTATACATGTATTGACTTTCTTTTTTTGTCTTACAGGTTTTTCAGACCGCATGAACCAAGGGTCTGTGCATCTGCAACTGTGTGTGACTCGCTACTATCTTTCTGCAAGTGTGTAACAGGTAGGTGATCATTCAGTTTCTATACATGTTTTGACTTTCTTTTTTTTTTCTTACAGGTTTTTCGGACCGCATGAACCAAGGGTCTGTGCATCTGCAACTGTGTGTGACTCGCTATCTGTCTGCATGTGTGTAAAAGGTAGGTGATCATTCAGTTTCTATACATGTATTGACTTTCTTTTTTTGTCTTAAAGGTCTTTCAGACCTCATGAACCAAGGGTCTGTGCATCTGCAACTGTGTGTGACTCTCTACTCTGTCTGCAAGTGTGTAACAGGTAAGTGATCATTCAGTTTCTATACATGTATTGACCTAATTTTTTTGTCTTACAGGTTTTTCGGACCGCATGAACCAAGGGTCTTTCCATTGCCACTGTGTGTGTGACTCGCTACTATCTGTCTGCAAGTGTGTAACAGGTAGGTGACCATTTAGTTTCTATACATGTTTTGACTTTCTTTTTTTGTCTTACAGGTTTTCGGACCGCATGAACCAAGGGTCTGTCCATTGCCACTGTGTTTGTGGCTCGCTATCAATCTGTCTGCAAGTGTGTAACAGGTAGGTGATCATTCAGTTTCTATACATGTATTGACTTTCTTTTTTTGTCTTACAGGTTTTTCAGACCGCATGAACCAAGGGTCTGTGCATCTGCAACTGTGTGTGACTCGCTACTTTCTTTCTGCAAGTGTGTAACAGGCAGGTGATCATTCAGTTTGTATACATGTATTGACTTTCTTTTTTTGTCTTACAGGTTTTTCGGACCGCATGAACCAAGGGTCTGTGCATCTGCAACTGTGTGTGATTCGCTACAATCTGTCTGCAAGTGTGTAACAGGTAGGTGATCATTCAGTTTCTATACATGTATTGACTTTCTTTTTTGTCTTACAGGTTTTTCGGACCACATGAACCAAGGGTCTGTGCATCTGCAACTGTGTGTGACTCGCTACGATCTGTCTGCAAGTGTGTAACAGGCAAGTGATCATTCAGTTTCTATACATGTATTGACCTTCTTTTTTTGTCTTACACGTTTTTCGGAACACATGAACCAAGGGTCTTTCAATTGCCACTGTGTGTGTGGCTCTCTATAAATCTGTCTGCAAGTGTGTAACAGGTAAGTGATCAATCAGTTTCTATACATGTATTGACCTAATTTTTTTGTCTTACAGGTTTTTCGGACCACATAAACCAAGGGTCTGAGCATCTGCAACTGTGTGTCACTTGCTACTATCTGTCTGCAAGTGTGTAACAGGTTGGTGATCATTCAGTTTCTATACATGTATTGACTTTCTTTTTTTTGTCTTACAGGTTTTTCGGACCACATGAACCAAGGGTCTGTGCATCTGCAACTGTGTGTGATTCGCTACAATCTGTCTGCAAGTGTGTAACAGGTAAGTGATCATTCAGTTTCTATACATGTATTGACCTAATTTTTTTGTCTTACAGGTTTTTCGGACCGCATGAACCAAGGGTCTTTCCATTGCCACTGTGTGTGTGACTCGCTACTATCTGTCTGCAAGTGTGTAACAGGTAGGTGACCATTCAGTTTCTATACATGTTTTGACTTTCTTTTTTTGTCTTACAGGTTTTCGGACCGCATGAACCAAGGGTCTGTGCATCTGCAACTGTGTGTGGCTCGCTATCAATCTGTCTGCAAGTGTGTAACAGGTAGGTGATCATTCAGTTTCTATACATGTATTGACTTTCTTTTTTTGTCTTACAGGTTTTTCAGACCGCATGAACCAAGGGTCTGTGCATCTGCAACTGTGTGTGACTCGCTACTTTCTTTCTGCAAGTGTGTAACAGGCAGGTGATCATTCAGTTTGTATACATGTATTGACTTTCTTTTTTTGTCTTACAGGTTTTTCGGACCGCATGAACCAAGGGTCTGTGCATCTGCAACTGTGTGTGATTCGCTACAATCTGTCTGCAAGTGTGTAACAGGTAGGTGATCATTCAGTTTCTATACATGTATTGACTTTCTTTTTTGTCTTACAGGTTTTTCGGACCACATGAACCAAGGGTCTGTGCATCTGCAACTGTGTGTGATTCGCTACAATCTGTCTGCAAGTGTGTAACAGGTAAGTGATCATTCAGTTTCTATACATATTTTGACTTTCTTTTTTTGTCTTACAGGTTTTTCGGACCGCATGAACCAAGGGTCTTTCCATTGCCACTGTGTGTGGCTCGCTATCAATCTGTCTGCAAGTGTGTAACAGGTAAGTGATCATTCAGTTTCTATACATGTATTGACTTTCTTTTTTTGTCTTAAAGGTCTTTCGGACCTCATGAACCAAGGGTCTGTGCATCTGCAACTGTGTCTGATTCGCTACTATCTGTCTGCAAGTGTGTAACAGGTTGGTGATCATTCAGTTTCTATACATGTATTGACCTTTCTTTTTTTGTCTTACAGGTTTTTCAGACCGCATGAACCAAGGGTCTGTGCATCTGCAACTGTGTGTGACTCGCTATCTGTCTGCAAGTGTGTAAAAGGTAGGTGATCATTCAGTTTCTATACATGTATTGACTTTCTTTTTTTGTCTTACAGGTCTTTCGGACCTCATGAACCAAGGGTCTGTGCATCTGCAACTGTGTGTGACTCGCTATCTGTCTGCAAGTGTGTAACAGGTAAGTGATCATTCAGTTTCTATACATGTATTGACCTAATTTTTTTGTCTTACAGGTTTTTCGGACCGCATGAACCAAGGGTCTTTCCATTGCCACTGTGTGTGTGGCTCGCTATCAATTTGTCTGCAAGTGTGTAACAGATTGGTGATCATTCAGTTTCTATACATGTATTGACTTTCTTTTTTTTGTCTTATAGGTTTTTCGGACCGCATGAACCAATGGTCTGTGCATCTGCAACTGTGTGACTCGCTACTATCTGTCTGCAAGTGTGTAACAGGTTGGTGATCATTCAGTTTCTATACGTGTATTGACTTTCTTTTTTGTCTTACAGGTTTTTCGGAACTCATGAACCAAGGGTCTGTGCATCTGCAACTGTGTGTGACTCGCTACGATCTGTCTGCAAGTGTGTAACAGGCAAGTGATCATTCAGTTTCTATACATGTATTGACCTTCTTTTTTTGTCTTACACGTTTTTCGGAACACATGAACCAAGGGTCTTTCCATTGCCACTGTGTGTGTGGCTCTCTATAAATCTGTCTGCAAGTGTGTAACAGGTAAGTGATCAATCAGTTTCTATACATGTATTGACCTAATTTTTTTGTCTTACAGGTTTTTCGGACCACATAAACCAAGGGTCTGTGCATCTGCAACTGTGTGTCACTTGCTACTATCTGTCTGCAAGTGTGTAACAGGTTGGTGATCATTCAGTTTCTATACATGTATTGACTTTCTTTTTTTTGTCTTACAGGTTTTTCGGACCACATGAACCAAGGGTCTGTGCATCTGCAACTGTGTGTCACTTGCTACTATCTGTCTGCAAGTGTGTAACAGGTAGGTGATCATTCAGTTTCTATACATGTATTGACTTTTTCTTTTTTTGTCTTACAGGTTTTTCGGACCACATGAACCAAGGGTCTGTGCATCTGCAACTGTGTGTGATTCGCTACAATCTGTCTGCAAGTGTGTAACAGGTAAGTGATCATTCAGTTTCTATACATGTTTTGACTTTCTTTTTTTGTCTTACAGGTTTTTCGGACCGCATGAACCAAGGGTCTTTCCATTGCCACTGTGTGTGGCTCGCTATCAATCTGTCTGCAAGTGTGTAACAGGTAAGTGATCTTTCAGTTTCTATACATGTATTGACTTTCTTTTTTGTCTTAAAGGTCTTTCGGACCTCATGAACCAAGGGTCTGTGCATCTGCAACTGTGTGACTCGCTACTATCTGTCTGCAAGTGTGTAACAGGTTGGTGATCATTCAGTTTCTATACGTGTATTGACTTTCTTTTTTGTCTTACAGGTTTTTCGGAACTCATGAACCAAGGGTCTGTGCATCTGCAACTGTGTGTGACTCGCTACGATCTGTCTGCAAGTGTGTAACAGGCAAGTGATCATTCAGTTTCTATACATGTATTGACCTTCTTTTTTTGTCTTACACGTTTTTCGGAACACATGAACCAAGGGTCTTTCCATTGCCACTGTGTGTGTGGCTCTCTATAAATCTGTCTGCAAGTGTGTAACAGGTAAGTGATCAATCAGTTTCTATACATGTATTGACCTAATTTTTTTGTCTTACAGGTTTTTCGGACCACATAAACCAAGGGTCTGTGCATCTGCAACTGTGTGTCACTTGCTACTATCTGTCTGCAAGTGTGTAACAGGTTGGTGATCATTCAGTTTCTATACATGTATTGACTTTCTTTTTTTTGTCTTACAGGTTTTTCGGACCACATGAACCAAGGGTCTGTGCATCTGCAACTGTGTGTCACTTGCTACTATCTGTCTGCAAGTGTGTAACAGGTTGGTGATCATTCAGTTTCTATACATGTATTGACTTTCTTTTTTTGTCTTACAGGTTTTTCGGACCGCATGAACCAAGGGTCTTTCCATTGCCACTGTGTGTGTGACTCGCTATCAATCTGTCTGCAAGTTTGTAACAGGTAGGTGATCATTCAGTTTCTATACATGTATTGACTTTCTTTTTTTGCCTTACAGGTTTTTTGGACCGCATGAACCAAGGGTCTTTCCATTGCCACTGTGTATGTGGCTCGCTATCAATCTGTCTGCAAGTTTGTAACAGGTAGGTGATCATTCAGTTTCTATACATGTATTGACTTTCTTTTCTTGTCTTACAGGTTTTTCGGTACGCATGAACCAAGGGTCTGTGCATCTGCAACTGTGTGTGACTCGCTACTATCTGTTTGCAGGTGCGTAACAGGTTGGTGATCATTGAGTTTCTATACATGTATTGACTTTCTTTTTTTGTCTTACAGGTTTTTCGGACCACATGAACCAAGGGTCTGTGCATCTGCAACTATGTGTGACTCGCTACTATCTGTCTGCAAGTGTGTATCAGGTAAGTGATCATTCAGTTTCTTTACATGTATTGACTTTCTTTTTTTTGTATTACAAGTTTTTCGGAAGGCATGACCCCCTCCCTCCCTTCCTGATGGTGGATCTGTCCTTCAAGGGTCTGTGCATCAGCAACTGTGTGTGTGGCTCGCTATCTCTGTCTGCAAGTGCGTAACAGGTAGGTGATCATTCAGTTTTTATACATGTATTGACTTTCTTTTTTGTGTTACAGGTTCGCAAGAAGTCCATCAACCTCTTCTTCTTCCTGACGGTGTATCCTTCTAACAAATATATTTTCATCTGCAATGGTGTGTGGTTCGCTGTCCATCATTCTGCAACTCTGTAACAGGTAAGTGATCATTCAGTTTTTATACATATATTGGCTTCCTTTTTTTGTCTTACAGGTTTTTCGGACAGCATGACCCCCTCCGTCCCTTCCTGATCTGTCCTTCAAGGGTCTGTGCATCTGCAACTGTGTGTGACTCGCTACTATTTGTCTGCAAGTGTGTAACAGGTAGGTGATCATTCAGTTTTTATACATGTATTGACTTTCTTTTTTGTGTTACAGGTTCTCAAGAAGTCCATCAAGCTCTTCTTCCTGAAGGTGTATCCTTCTAACAAATCTGCAACTGTGTGTGGTTCACTGTCCATCATTCTGCAACTCTGTAACAGGTAAGTGATCATTCAGTTTCTATACATGTATTGACTTTTTTTGTCTTACAGGCTTTCAGGACCAATGGCTCCCCTTTCTGAAGGTGCATACAGCCAACAAGGGTCTTTCCATTGCAACTGTGTGTGTGGCTCGCTATCTACAGTGCCCTCCATAATTATTGGCACCACTGGTTAAGATGTGTTCTTTAGCTTCTAATAAATTGAGTTTTCTTTCTAAATAATATAGGACCACGATAGAAAAAAAGAGTAAAATCCAACCTTTAACTCAAGTGAATTTTAAGGGAAAAAAAAATCCCTGACTAAGAAATAATTATTCTTTATAAAATCACCTGTTCCACAATTGTTGGCACCCCTAACATTTCTTAGGAAATAAATGTAATTAAAGTATTTCTGTCAATTCTACAGTAGTTTACGAAGTTGATCAGAGTATGTAGGAACATTTAATTAGTAATTCACAACTTCCAGTTTCCCTGGGGTATAAATATGACGTGACACAGAGGCCATTTCTCTTCAACATGGGAAAGACAAAAGAACATACCATTCAAGTAAGGCAGATGTGTGTTGACCTCCACAAGTCAGGCAATGGCTATAAGAAAATAGCCACTCACCTCCACCTGTCCATATCTACTGTCTAATAACTATTAAGAAGTTTAAAACAACTGGAACAGTGGTAAACAAGCCTGGACGAGGACGCAAGTTTATTTTGCCACCACGCACAGTGAGGAGGATGATGAGAGAAATAAAAAGGTCTCCAAAGCTCACTGTTACAGAATTGCAACAAATGGTAGCTTCTTGGGGTCACAAAGTCTCCAAAACAACCATCAGGCGCTATCTGCATGCCAACAAGCTGTTTGGAAGGCATGCTCTAAGTGGGTCTGTTGTAACACAAGAGCTGAGTATGCAGAAAAGCACCTCATGCCCACTGTGAAATATGGGGGAGGATCAGTGATGCTGTGGGCCTGTTTCTCTTCCAAAGGCCCTGGGAACCTTGTTAGGGTGCATGGCATCATGAATGCTTTGAAATACCAGGACATTTTAAAGCAAAATCTGGTGGCTTCTGCCCAAAAGCTGAAGATGGGTCGTCACTGGGTCTTTCAGCAAGATAATGACCCAAAACATTTGGCCAAATCTACCCAGAAATGGTTCACCACACACAGAATCAAGCTCCTCCCATGGCCATCTCAGTCCCCAGACCTCAACCCCATTGAAAACCTGTGGGGTGAGCTGAAGAGGAGAGTGCAGAGAAGAGGACCCAGGTCGCTGGATGATTTAGAGAGATTGTGCAAAGAGGAATGGTCAAAGATCCCTCTATCTGTATTCTCCCATCTTGTGAAACATTATAAGAGAAGATTAGGTGCTGTTTTGTTGGCAAAAGGGGGTTGTACAAAGTATTAACATCAGGGGTGCCAATAATTGTGGCACACATGATTTGATGTTAAACAATTATTTCTTAATGTGGGATTTTTTTCCTACTGAATAAATTCACTTAAAGTTAAAGGTTGGATTTTACTCTTTTTTCCATCGTGGTCCTATATTATTTAGAAAAAAACTCAATTTATTAGATAATTATGGAGGGCACTGTATATATCAATCTGCCTGTATATATCTATCTTTATTGTTTTTAATTGATTAGTGAAATAATCAGCCTGGTCTCATGGGATATACGTACCTCTGACCACTTTTTAGGTTTAAGATATAGGGGAACTGGGTCCTTTCTACTGATTAAGGGTGATTTATCTAGCTAGTAGGGAACAGCTAGCTTGGTGGCTAGGCTAATGCAGCCTCTAACATAGCATCAGGTACACAGCGAGCTGTAGTTGTGGCCATTCTCATATAGTTTGGTGGTTAAATCAGAGGTTCTTTTAACATATCTTTTACCAAAAGCTTATACGAAGATAAGGGAACGGGAGACACTGTCTGCTCATTCATTAGCGTAGAGTGAGGTGTCAGCTGAGCTCGTACATTAGCTAGCTAGTGCTAGGTGGCTAATGAGGAGCGCTTGCTAGATAAAGCAGCTGGTGTTTTCACTGTGGTTGAGATCTCGTATGCTGTACTAACTGATTTCATACTGGATCTAATTGTGTGTAATTATGATCTTTCTTTTTTTTACAGCTTTGAACATCTATTCATCATTGATTCTCATTATCTTTCTCTGCCTCTTGCAGGGACCAGGTAGACACGGGGACAGGTGAGTTAATGGTAGAGTTTATGTTAGCTGGTTTTCTGGTTAGTTTTTATGACCTGTGGTGCTCTGTGGTGCATTTTGGTGACGAGTCTTGCACTGAATGTGTTCTTGTGGGTTGGAGCCATTATCTGTAATGGCATGCAGCTTATACAGTATCCTCCCCTCTGACACTGCCTCAGTGAGTCCACCTCCACACCCACATCATCACTGGCCTTTTGGATCAGTTTGTTCAGTCTGTTGGTGTCTGCCACTCTCAGCCTGTCCCAGAATGCACTTGCACTTGCCACTACAGACTCATAGAAGATCCTGAGCATAGTCTGGCAGTTATTGAAGGACCTTAGAAAATAGAGACGACTTTGGTCCTTCCTGTAGAGGGCGTCAGTGTTCTTAGCCCAGTGTAGTTAATTGTCAATGTAAACTCCTAGATATTTGTAGTTCTCCACAGTGTCCACATTGACCCCCCTGATGGACACAGGGGTCACCAGTGCCTTGTCCCTCCTTAACAGGTCATTTTGTAAAATACATTTTCATGAGTTGCTGAACAATAACAAAAAATGGTTCAGCTTCCAATCCTCTATGAGGAAACATATGTCATGTTGATTTGCATGTTCTGTGTATGTATGAAAATGTATTAAAAAAATAATAATTCCAGAAAATGCAAGAACATCTGAAGCTTCAGCTAGTGAACAATGCTTTGTGGATGTAATGCACACCAAGTTATTGGTATGTATTTTTCACACCTAAAATGTTGTTCACAACAATTTGGAAGAGTGAGGCTGTTGAAAAGCCACTTGTCCTTATTTGTGCAGGTCTGTAATTAGCATGCCACTGTTATTCAGTATTTTCCTAATTCCAGAATGGGAACATTTGTGGCGATTTGTGTATCTTCCAAAAAGCTTTCCTTGAATGAACATATTGTCATCATGAAAAAGAAAAATTCTGTAGCATTGACCACTTCTCTTGCCCAGTTTGCACCCTAGATACAGTTGCTGTGTCTGTCGATGGAAACCGAAAGCTACATCGTTTTAGCAAAACAAAGAGTTATGTTATTATTGATAACTGTAAACTGTCATCTTTATGTTTTCTTTAGAGGAACAGACATTTTTGATGGCATTTTTTTGGCCAGTGATAAAGATACAGCAACATTTGTTGAGTGCATTCGTAAGAAGGCCAAGCCAGTAAGATATTTGTCAAAACACTTTAGACTGTACATAGTGAAGCAGGATTTACTTTTTGATTTGATAGTGACATTGTGTTACAGGTACATGGAAAAGGAATCTGTGGGACATCAACATGGGCTGCAGCCAGAGAGACCTCTAAAAAGACAAACATCATATGTGATGAAGAGGTCCTGGAGGTGGCAGTTTGCTTAAAGGTCTGAACATGTACTGGGGGAGATATTTGCCAATCCTCCATTTTTGCAAGAAGAACTGGCCACAAAAACAAATGGAAAGTTCTTCTGCACTGATCTAATGTGTGGATATTGGCCCTATCTGCAGAAGCCCGCTTAGACATTCCCAGAAATACAAAACTTGACTTAGATGACTTAGACTTTTCTGCATGCAAAGGGGCGTTCTACAAAATGTGAGGTAATTGTGTATTGTCGAACACACAGTTAAGTATTTTACCATATTGGTGGTGTTTTTAAACTTCAAATTTATATTCTTGACATCTGATATAAATGCTGTAGGTGCAGCGGGTGGCAGAAACCAAACAGGGGTAGGCACTACCATATTTAACAGCTTTTTGTCACGAATGGCTCTAACTACAAAATACATGAGTAAGGCTGGGAAGTGAACCTTTACTTACAGTGCTCATGTATTGTGCTTTTTTACCCTACATTTTCATTGATCATATTTGTTGACTAAGCCCTGGTGAAACAGCACATTTATCAGTTCCTTCATCATTACAGCTCGAGTGGATATGATCACATTGCATGTCAGGAGGGGGGATAATCTTGCTGTTTTTTACAAGTATATCTTAACACCTGCCCTTTTAACTGATAGAGTGACCATGGCAAACAAACTTCAAAATTATTTGTATAATTGCTTTCTCATTGCATAAGTGATGTGACTTTCTCTGTCAAAATGTTGGAATACTTATTAGTCACCCTAAAACTAAAAATAAGGCAAACTATAGATAGATTCTCAGATTTTCTTGGCAAAACATTTATGGGTGTCGTCTTTTAATTTTACATCCCATGTTGTTTAGTCATTTACTGTTTTGTCTTTATCTCAATATGTTAAATTTACTTTTAACGTCAACCACCTTAACCTGACAAATATTCTTTACAGCTCCACATGACCCCAGCTCAGATGATCCAGTGGGGTTGCAACATGTGATTGAAGGCCTATTCTTGGGCATGCAACAGAAAAGGGGGGATCTATATCGAGTAACTGGTAAGTAGCCATGTTCAGGTTGCCTCCCAGACTGAACTTGTGGAATTAATTTTTAAATGTGAAATCTGTGACAATAACATTAAATTGTAGGTAATTTAGGTAATTTCCAGTTCAAATACATTTTTACATGGAACAAAGTGCCCCTTCCACATCGTACACTTAAACACTTACATAATCTTTATACTGTGTTTATACTCTAGTGAGCATGTTCAATAAAACCACCTCATTGTTTCTGCACGTTTTCCATTTGATCAGTTCCACTGACCATATAGGTCTTGTTGTACAGTTGCATACTGTAATCCATCTTTTTCCCTGTGTACTTTGCCAGCACACCTTTACCTTTTTCTTTAGTATTTAGGACCTCCACAAGACTATCATTTCCAGATGTTGTAGTGAAGAAACTAGCATGAGCAAGTCCGATTTGTAATGTAAGCCAAGAGTGATTATTATTTCTTGATCCTTTCTACTTTAATAATTTTTTTGCCAATCCTCACACATCTGGTAGCAAAATACCTGCAATATTTATAATTAATAATAATTATAATGAATAATGTCAACTTGTACATTTTGAACACTTTGACTTTGAACAAGCCCATTTTAACAAAATCTGTTCAGCACATTATTTTGAGGGGGTATGTCAAGTTTGGTGGACATTTGTCACAAGAAAGCGAGGCCAATAGTACATAACTCTCAGAAACCATTCATCCAGTCAACCTGCAATTTTACATGCTGCATCTTTAGCCTGTTCTATAATAGTCTGACCAGAGGACTTGATATGTCAATTATTGTGGTTGGTATTAGCCAATCACATTCAAGCATATATTTGACATGCTAAACATTCACCAATCAGGATGCAACTTAAGGGGATTTATCAATGTAGGCATATTCTATTAACCAGTGAAGTTGCCAGAAATGCCTTAAAATAATGCTGTCATATGCTGTTTCCTATATGTTACATTTACAGATACACCATACATAATCGATACCAATACATAAACTTATTGATCGATACACAGTACCGATCCGATACCATTGTTAAATAAATAAACCGTATACCTCACCATGTGGGAGAGATTTAAAGCATCAGGATTGATGTAAACATTATCTCACTAACTTTGTAAAATAGTTATAAATGTATTAAATTGCTATTTATTTGTCACTAAAATAAGAAACAATTGTGCAGGACCTTGGCACAGCATTCACCTTACAATGTGTTCATTTATTTATAAGTATTTATAGGAGACAGTCACACATGCCAGATTTAGTTCTTTTCAAAGGATACAAAAGTCTTCATATGAGATATGACTATTAACAGAATGTTTTTTTTAGTTGAAAATGCAATAATTTTGATGATTGGTTATGTGTATTGATTTGTAATTATCATTATCATTGGGCCTGTTGTGCTGGTTCTTTAGGTCTCATTGGGCCTGTTGTGGTTGGAACTTTAAGCCACTTGCCTATTGTCTATTTTCTATATTGGCACAAAAAAAAAAAAAATCCTAAAACTTAAGCCTACTTGAAGCCATAGCTGACACTCGTGTGACTCCAGTGTTGTGACCTTTTTTTTAATGGTAATTCCTACTCCATCCACTATGTGGCAGTATATTGGAAGTAGGCCAGGTTACAAGCCAAAAGGGAGGGAACTATGAAGCAGCAAGGTGGTTTAGATGTGGCTTCATGAGGTTTTGTGCTGTTCTGCTTTTGCAGAAAGCTTCACTTTTGTCTTGTTTTCTGTTTGTTTGTTTGTTTCTCTATTTGCAGTCCTTACAACTAACTTGCTCTTCTTATGGACATTGGGATAAACTTTACACACAGAAGACAAATGTATCACTCCTGAATTGACTCTCAGCAACTCAAACCAGGGATTTCCATGGTTCAGACTTTCCTTTCACAAGGAAACACCCAGGATTATAAACTGTTATCAGAAAGAAGGATGTCTGAAATACAAACCACTTTGTGAGAGCTTTCTAACTCCTATGTTTTGGATTGGTTCTATGGACTTCAAGTAAGTACCGTTAATAAGAGGGTGAGTACAGACAAAATTTTACCCACCTTCAAGCACTAGTGAGCAGTCCACAAGAAATCTGCAGGCTCTCTTAAGTACTTTTTTTGTATATTGTAATCTGGCTATTCTAAGGGTAGTAGTATATTTCAGATGTCTCTCTACACTACAACTGATTTTGGATTTATATGCTTTATGGATGTTTAACTGGAACAATATTACATTAAAAATGGTTAAAATAGGCAGTGTCACAGTAGTGATTTATTTATTATGAAAATGCGCTACATGCATGTTTAGAACCTCTAAAGTGATAAAAAAAAACCTGTTTGTTGAAGAAGTTAAGGTTTGTCATTGATTTTAATTTCTTCTCTGTTCTTCAGTAGGTTTGTTTGTCTTTAAGTAACACCAGCAGCTCTTTATCTCTGAGAGTTTTTGATTTCCGCACATTTTGTCTTTTACCATCAACAGCACCTGTTGCAGGAATTCTGGCTATTCTGATTAAATATTCTTGTCCAAATGGAAAGACTGGAAATGTTGAGGAAATATAATGAGTGTAGTTTCTCTGTTCTCCATTGTTTTTTTTAAGTCATGTTTGAGGTTTTAGGGGATTTGTTTGTGAGTGAGAGGAGGGGCAAAGTGAATATCTAATGATCCAATATCAAACTAAGTTGACTGAGCTTTCCAAACTCAAGGTTCTCAAACTCAAATGTGCTTGGATTTACAAACAAGTGACTGTGTTTTTTAGCTCATTAGAAAGAAAGCCCGATTAATTTCTGTGAAGTTTCATTTACTAGTGTTTGCAAATGCAGCTTCTCCTAGTCTGAGAAATATGTGGAAATAGTACCACCAGTTAAAGTGATGACGTCCAGTCCTCTATCACAGAGAAAGGCTTCACCTCTGCTGCCTGGAATCTGTTGTGCTCTCCGGAAACACTGAGAAGGTGCTACACCAAGACCTTACCCAGTCACGCCAGTCAGGTAAGTGATGGTTTACTTTATTCAAATCTTTATTCAGTCAAATGATTTTTAGTTGCTTGACAAGGAATAAAAATAGTTTATTTCTAGTGTCTTTTGGACCTAAAAGGAGAACTTCTGTTTTGTTACTGTTAAGAAGAAAGAAGTTATGTGACATCCAGAGTTTTATATCCTTTACACAGTCCTCCATTTTCTTCAATCTAAATTTATCAACATGTTGGGCTGATATATAGAGCTGTGTGTCATCTGTGGTAACATGTATAATGTAAATAATAGCAGTCCTAAAATAGAGTATTGTGGAACTCCATATCTTACTTGTGTAATTTGATGATAAATCTTTTATCTTTATAAACTGATAGTGTTCCGTTAAATATGATTTGAACCACGGTAGGGCTGTTCCTGTGATTCCAACCATTTTCTCTAATCTTTCTAGTAGAATAGTGTGAACTATTGTATCAAAGGCTGCACTGCGGTCTAGTAGGGCTAATAAAGATACGTAGCCTTGATCAGAGGCAAGAAAGAGATCTTTGTAATCTTCACTAGGGCTGTCTCTGTGCTACGATGGGGTCTGAATCCAGATAGGAATTTCTTATTCATGGATGGACTAGGAGATTTGGTTTCTTAATTAAAGGTTTCATGACTGCTAATTTAAGGGTTTTGGGTACATGCCCTAAGCAAAGGGATGAATTTACTATTGTTAAAAGAGGTCTGATTATAATTGGGAGTATTTCTTTTAGTATTTTAGAGGGAATTGGGTCAAGTGTACAGGTTGTGAAATTTGCTGAGGAAATCTTTTTCTAGTTCTGGCTGTGGAAGTGGGTAGAAGGCTTCCAGCCTTTATTCTACAACCACGTTATGTTCTAAAGGAGCTACACCAGGCAATTTTGATTTAGGTCAAATGTTTGATTTAATAAGGAGTGTTGGATTTGTTGTTTAATGCTTTCTATTTTATTATTAAAATAGTCCATAAAAACATTACTGGTTAAAGAAGCTGGAATCTTGGGACACTTGGGTCGTCCGCCATTTTCGCTCTAGTTTCTGTGCTGTTTGTTTTAAGGTACGAGTTTGATCACTGTACCACTGTGCGGGCGGAGCCACCTTGTCTAAGGTTAATTGAAGGGTATTTTATAGACCGTTTGTTAATCTATCTAGCTATGTTTAATCTAATGGAGTGTAAGCTAAGGTCGGTAGGTCTGGGAGGTTTTCAGTAAACTGTACAGCGGTCATTGGGTTATTGCATGCTTTAAAAAGTGGCAAGGGGCCAAATTAACATTTTGCTTAAGATGTAGCTCATAGGGGATTAGATAATGGTCTGATGTTACTAAGCTTGAGGTAGAATATTTAGATTATCAATGCTAACACCCAGGCTCAGGACTAAATCTAGGGTATGATTACAGTAATGTGTGGATCCAGTTACAGTTATCTAATATCGATGCAAGGGCCTTTTTTAATGGATCGTCTGCTTTTTCAAAATGGATATTAAAGTCTCCTACTATTATAACTTTGTTGCTGCACACTGCCGAGTCTGCAGCAAAATCACTCAATTCTTTTAAAAATTCAGAGTGTGGTGCTGGGGGACTACAAATAATAGTTAGTGTGAATGCATTTTTATTTGTGGCTGGATTTGATATATTAATGTAGAGAATCTCAAACAAAGTGAATTTAATAGTGTTTTTGAATATCAAGCGTTTTCTGGTAGATTATGCATACTCCACCTCCTCTGCCTGATAATCTAGGGCTATGTACATATTTATAACCTGCGGGGGTGGCTTCATTTAGTGCTAAATATTGATCAGGTCTAATACAGGTTTCAGACATCTTATTTCTGATCACTTCATTTCATTTACAATGACTGCTTTCAGAGTTAATGATCTAATTTTAAGTAGACCGAGCTTTAGGTCTAAGATGGTGCGGTTATCATTTGAATGCGAACATTTAACACAAATTAAATTAATAAAACAAGCTGATTTAAATGTTCTGTGTTTGGGTTTAATTTGGGGCACAGACACAGTCTCAATGCGATGAAACCTGGGTGACCCCTCAAAGCAGCTCACAGAGTTAGCCTGTCTGTCTGCGGCCTGGTGTGTGTTTGTGGGGGTTGTTTGTTTGTTTGTTTGTTTTTGTTTTGTTTTTGTTTTTTTTGGCTCGACAACCCGTGTCACTTTGGTGAAGTGTTATACTGTAATGAGTGTTATCTTGTATGATTTTTGTTCTTTCAAATGCAACATCTTTGTCTTAGAAATATGTGGAAATGGTACCACCCGTGAAAGTGGTGAGATTGGGTATGGGCGTTAGATTTACGCAGCCATGTTAACTGAGTTTAGTAAGAATCTGTGGGTTGCATTCCTGTCTGTCCCTCTACAATGCTCTTTTCCATCCGTCCATCCACAACGCTCTTTCTGTCTATCCCAGTCTTTACTTGCCTATCTGCTTGCTACTCCTAGTCATTTCTTTTTTTGTAATTTAACACTGTTAAGCTACAGATATACATACCGATACACATTGTACCAACACCAATCCTTCAATAATAATTATAAAGTGAAATAATAAGGTATACAAACATCTCTTAGTTTTAGTCTTATAATCATGCTGTTAGTTAGAAGTGAGATGATCCACGAAATAATCCCAAATTCCCAGTTCCACAGGCCCTTTGCCCCTCATTCTAGCTAACATAACCTCATATGATATGGTCTCACTTATTAGGATTTCCCACTCTTGGAGTGTAGGACATGTGGGTGGTTTCCAGTGTCTTAATATAACTCTGATGGCTGAGGTTATCCCCAGCATCAAAACTGAATATACGCCTTTTGTTAGAGTTGGGGTTTCTGTTTTATCTCCCAAGAGACATAAGTGGGGAGACACTGGCAGGGCTACTCCCGCCCATGTGTCCAACAATTCCAACACACTGTGCCAAAATGGTTTAACTATGTGGCATTCCCATATTTTTTTACACCTCCAACATAAACTACTATTTGTTAGTCCTATTTTAAAGAGCCTCCAATGTGTCCAATAATACCAGTGCAGAATTTTATATTGTATAAATTTCCCTTTAACTAAATTTGCCATTTTGTGCTATGATCTGACTCCATGTATCCCTATTAATTTCACACTTATGTCTCTGCCAAATTATTCTTAATTGATCACATACACTGCAAATGAAAGAAATTGAGTTTTTATAAAATATTGATGCCTTAATAACAGAGTTATCTAGATAGTTAGCCATTGGGTTGGCTGGTCTTACTGAGCAAGGCTTTCTAATTATGCAATGTCTAATTTGTAAATTTTCCAGAAATCACCTTTTTCGTGTAGCATTTACTGTTGAACAAGTTCAGTAAATTACATAAATGTCCCCTCTTTTTAGAGATCATTCACAGTGTGTATACCCTTGTCTACACCCTTTTCAAAACACTTTCTGCTTCCCAATCTTCACCTCTGGGTTGAACCAGAATGATGCATGATGTTGTTTGTAGTGGGAAATCCTGTGCAATTTATAACCCTTTGCCCAGACCTCTTGAGAGTGCATAGTGACTGGGTTTACTCCTTTGATGGCAGGGTTCGCTCTTATGGCCACCGCTAGGGGTTCCAGTGCAATTGTAAATAAGAGCAGTGGCATACAGCAACCCTAAAGCATCAGTTTTGACAAATATTATTTTTATCCATTTAGCAAAACCAGAACCAAAACCAAACCTCAACAGGTCCGAGTGTAAGGAGTCCCACTCGACCCTATCGAAGGCCTTCTGAGCATCAAGCAATACAGTGGCCACTGGCATTTAGGCATTGGCATTGACTAGGAGGCATTTAACCACATTAGGTGCATGAGCCTTCTCAAATTATCAGTAGAAGACATACCCTTTATAAAGCCTACTTGATCTGAATGTATAATGTGTGGTAAGATTGTTTCCAATCTGAAGGTCAGTACCTTAGCCAGTATCTTACTATATACAATGATGAGGCTGATTGGTCTAAAGTTAGCCGGATCCATATGATCTCTTCCTTTCTTAAGTATCAGAGTGAGGAGTGTTTTTTAAGAGATGTTGGAAGTGAAAAGCCTCTTTGAAAAACCTCCTGAAACACATTTGTTTTCATGCCAGTTTTAACCTCTTCTTGGGTTATTGGTGCATCAAGAATAAATGCTTGATCTATACAGGTTCTCATAGAATTGTTTAAAGACATCATTATTACCTTTAGAAATGATGTGGACAACTGTCTGGCCAAAAGTCTACTAGTTTTTTCTCCTGACTCATAAAATTGTGTCTGAACGTGTTTTTTTTTTTTTATTGAAAATGTCCTGAATTCGTAACTTACATTTACAAATGTTTTTAAATAAGCTTTCAGAGTAATGTCTGGCCAACTCTTTTTACCATGCTATTTAGTTCTGCTGCCAATGTTTTAATTCTCTAATTGAGCTATTTTTCCCTTTTCAGAGCCTTTTACCCCAATGTACGCTTTAGATGCCTCCAAAACCATTGCTACGCTGTCTGTGCTACCCAAATTAAAGACCTTAAATTTAAGACCTAATTGAAGTCCTGCCTTGTCCTTGGGCATTTCCCAATTTATTAACTCCATGAAAGAAAGATTGATCCTCCATGTTAGGAGCATAGATATTACACAGTGTTATTTACCCCCCCCCCCCCCCCCCTTTATATTGGCTTCTCTATAAATAACTCTACCATTACTATCCTTATACTCTCTCAGCAAAGTTCAAACTCCTATGGACCAAAATAAGAACTCCATAAGAACCATTAGTATTCCAGGAAACTACCTTAACATTAGCACTATTTGCCATTCATATGATAAGATAACAAAATTGAAATAAAAGATTGGAATAGCAATCGTTCCATGCCATCTGACCTTCCTAATTTCAAAATATAGGCTACTGCTTTGGTACCAGTGAACATTATTAGGATACCTGTAATTCTAAATAGAACCAACATAGCCAAACAGGCCAAAAATCTCTTCTCCACAGCAGAGGAGAGAACATGAACAGAAAAATGTCTCCAGTAGCCAGCTGAGGATTCTCTTCTTGTTAAATTCATGTCCACAAAACTAACAACAAAGAGAAAAAAGGAAGAAAAAAAAGAAGGGAACTTAACTTAGGTCAGTGGAATGTCTGAGACGTCTACTAGGTTATAGCCTAAACAGCTACACAAAGCTATCCAGACCAATCATACCTCTCAGTCTCCTTGTGCTAGTGGATGTTTTATAGTTTATTCTCCATCAGTAACTTGCTTCTCTATGAACTTGACAGCTTCTGTTGTGACGTCAAACTTTGTTTCTCCTCTTCCACGCAAACTGGAGCGCTGCAGGAAAGACTAAAGGAAACCTCACTTTCTTGTCACGCAGCAGCTGTTTCGCCAATCAGAAAGTTTTCCTCCTCTCAACCAGCTTCTTCGACATGTATGGAAACAAGGAAATGTTGCTTCCACTCCACACTACACCTCCTTTCTCCCTCGCAGCTTTTAAGACATTATCTCTCGTGGTTGAACGCAGAGAGGATCAATCTCTGAGGCTGGTCTTCATGCGGATGAGATCAGGGAGAGCAGTGTGCTCTTTCAATTTCTAATTTGTTGTTAATGTGCATGTGCAGGCCCTCTGACAGTATCTTTTCAATGCATACAATCAAGTTCTCCCCTTCAATGCCCTCTTTTAAGCCCAACAATCTGACATTATTGTGGCGGCTCCTATTTTCCAGATCTTCCACACGGCTCTCCAAAGTATCTATGCGCTTGCCATGCAGCTCATGGCCATTCACCAGTTGTTGAGTGGCGTCTTCCAAGTTGGAGATTGCCCTTCCTCCTCTGCTAGTCGCCCCTGCATGCCGTTTTTCATTTATTCTGTAGTCTCCTTAATCATTGACACATCATAAGCAACTGTTTGCAGCGTCAAGCTCATTCTACTCACTTCGGCAAGGATGTGTTCCAAATTAGCATTCTGTCCCGTTTCGGGCTAGCATCACCTGGTTCGGTAGCAGCTGCCCCTTCCCTCATGAAGGCTTAAAATATTTTGAAGATGAAGACATGTTCTTATGGATGAACGGTTTCGAACAGTAGAAAGTTTCATAATGAAATACTGTGTTTACTTTCAAGGAATATGGTGGCCATGGAGAGGCACTGGGAGCATCTGCGTGACCAGGGCCAGCCCAAGACTTTATGGGGCCCTAAGCAGATTTTCATTTGGGGTTCCATATCACAACCTTAGCACCAGATGCTTCATTGTTCCATATGCTGCACTGTGTGTGTATCGTATCCATTAGCATTTTTTGTAATTAGCTTACATCGTACACAAAAATGTTCTAATTAATTTTCACTTTTAAATACAGAGTGATGGATACATGTTCAGTATCATTAGCAGACAAGACACTGCATTTACAGTAAACAAGTTAATGAGATTTTTCTTAATTTTTTCTTCAACAGATGTAGAAAAGTGTGAGAAAGGCACCTATTATTGACCGGTCCCCTAACTCTGACCACCTCTGCATATTGCGCAATTCCCTTTTTCCCTGGGCCAGAAAAAAGAAAAACAAAAAGGAAGTGGAAGGCCTAAGGTGGGAGCTGATGTATATTTATTTTTTTCTTTGAGCGATTTGCTGAGAGAGATATTGTTCAACGCTGAAGCAACTGGGTCTTCATCAACTTTGTCTATGGCTCTGCATGCTCCAGCAGAGAGGGCAACTACTCCAGACGGTGTTCTCATTGTTGGAGATTTTATTGTAAGACCCTATTAAATATCGGGCCCAAAGAGTAATGCTGCGGTACCTGTGGCCTGGAAGACCTCTAGTACACTAAATTCCAGACACCGTTTGGAAGAAAACAGACGCCAGGATCGAGGAAGCAAGCCATTCAGCTGACTCTTCACACTCCACTGCTGACTGCAGGTTTGACGTTCTGTCCTCTACCACCGAGAAAGGCTACACCTGTGCTGCCTGAGATCTGTCAGGTAAGTGATGATTTACTATATTCAAACCATTTGTTCTTCCCTTTCTCTGCTTGTATTAAAAAAGTAATATTAGTATCACTTGCTCACATTTAAACAAACCCTGCAGTATCGAGCATATATTGAGAATTGGTTTTAACAGTCTTAGGGGAAAAAAAAGGAAACCTACATATCAATTCTTACCAGTACCAGTAACTTCCACAAATAAATTTTAATTTAGACTGTTAAATATACAATGTAAGTCAGGTATGCCAGGCAGATTCTCAACTCCAGATCCCTACTACCTTAACCAGTAATATTTTTAGAATAAAACTTTAATAATAATATAGAAAATATTTGACAACAAATCCAACACTCCTTATTAAAGCAAACATGGCTGTCACTTGGTGTAGCTGATTTAGAACATGAGTTAAAATGTTAGTTGTAGAACAAAGGCTGGAAGTCTTCTACTCACTTCCACAGCCAGAACTAACAAAAAAACTATTTCCTCAGTAAATTTTCAACCTGTACACTCGACCCAATTCCCTTTAAAATACTGACAGAATTACTCCCAATTATAATCAGACCTCTTTTAACAATAGTAAATTCATCCCTTACCTAAGGCCATGTACCCAAATCCCTTTAATTTGCAGTTATAAAACCTTTAATTAAGAAACTAAATCTTGGTCCTGGTGTACTGTCAATTACAGACCCATCTCAAGCCTGACATTTCTGTCCAAGATATTAGAAAATGCTGTGCCTCAACAACTCTGCTTATACCAGAGTAAAAATGAAATGTATGAGAAATTCCAATCTGGATTCAGACAGCCCAAGTGAAGATTACAAACGATCTCTTTCTTGCCTCTGACCAAGGCTACGTATCCTTACTCGCCTTTGACACTATAGATAACACTATTCTCTTTGAAAGATTAGAGAACATGGTTGGAATCACAGAAACAGCCCTATTGTGGTTCAAATCATATCTAAACGAACCCTATCAGTCCGTATTTCTAAATTACACAGAAGTCCGATATGAAGTTCCACAATGCTCTATTTAAGGGCATCTATTATTTACATTATAGATGTTACCACAGGGCAGTTATAAGCAGACAGGATGTTAACTTATATAGAGCAGTGTCATCTGCATCTGTATCAGCCAAACCTGATAGTCCTCAATTTTCTTTAATCTAGAGTTACTGTGTGAAGGATGTACTCTGGATGCCACATGACTTCGTTCTCTTTAACAGTAACAAAACATAGGTTCTCTTTTTAGGTCTGAAAAACACTAGAAGTAAACTCTAAATGTTAGACTTGGCTGTTTTTTTGCATTATTCTGGGTCCAGCAGCTACAAATCTTGGTGTCTTATTTGATTCAGATCTATCATTTCAGCAACATATAGCTAAATAACTAGGACAGCCTACTTTGCCAAACTAAGAAATTCCTTTTCTACAGGATGCAGAAAAGCTAGTACACACTTAACCTCACGGTTAGATTATTGCAACACACTTTTGTCAGGCTGTTCCAGCAGGTACCTCAATAAACTTTGTCGTGGTTCTTTTACTTCTTTGCAGGAGGACTTCTTTTGAAAGGAGACTCGTGACCACCGTCTTTCAATTGTAACAATGAAACATTTTATTCCAATCAAAAGTACAGTGTGGAGGGAGTCTGCCAATTCTGGGTGCCCCTCTTCTTTCTCTCCCAGACAAAGGAATACCTTATGTTTTATACCCTACTATACGTCATATGTTGTTGGACTGTTCTCATATGCCGGATGTCTGCATTTCATCCACAAGGAATCATCATTAGCCCCCACCATTACTTACATGGTCTACGTGCTGCAGACACAGCTGGACACAGCTGCAACTGTGTGTGGTTCGCTGTCCATCATTCTGCAACTCTGTAACAGGTAAGTGATCATTCAGTTTGTTTACATGTATTGCCTTTTCGTTGTCTTACAGGCTTTCAGGACCAATGGCTCCCCCCTTCCTGATGGTGCATGCAGCCAGCAAGGGTCTGTCCATTGCAACTGTGTGTGGCTCGCTATCTATCTGTCTGCAAGTGTGTAACAGGTAGGTGATCATTCAGTTTCTATACATGTATTGACTTTCTTTTTTGTGTTACAGGATCTCAAGAAGTCCATCAAACTCTTCTTCTCCCTGAAGGTATATCCTTCTAACAAATATATTTACATCTGTAACTGCGTGTGGTTCGCTGTCTATCATTCTGCAACTCTGTAACAGGTAAGTAATCATTCAGTTTCTATACATGCATTGACTTTTTGTTGTCTTACAGGCTTTCTGGACCAATGGCTCCCCCCTTCCTGATGATGCATACAACCAACAAGGGTCTGTCCATTGCAACTGTGTGTGGCTCGCTATCAATCTGTCTGTAAGTGTGCAACAGGTTGGTGATCATTCAGTTTCTATACATGTATTGCCTTTTTGTTGTCTTACAGGCTTTCAGGTCAAATGGCTCCCCCCCTCCCTGATGTTGCATACAGCCAACAAGGGTTTGTCCATTGCAACTGTGTGTGTGGCTCGCTATCAATCTGTCTGCAAGTGTGTAACAGGTAGGTGATCATTCAGTTTCTATACATTTTTTTTTGTCTTACAGGTTTTTCGGACCGCGTGTACCAAGGGTCTGTCCATTGCAACTGTGTGTGGCTCGCTATCTATCTGTCTGCAAGTGTGTAACAGGTAGGTGATCATTCAGTTTCTATACATGTATTGAATTTCTTTTTTTGTCTTACAGGTTTTTCGGTCCGCATGAACCATCTGCAACTGTGTGTGACTCGCTACTATCTGTCTGCAAGTGCGCAACAGGTTGGTGATCATTCAGTTTCTATACATGTATTGACTTTCTTTTTTTGTCTTACAGGTTTTTCGGACCTCATGAACCAAGGGTCTGTGCATCTGCAACTGTGTGTGACTCGCTACTATCTGTCTGCATGTGTGCAACAGGTTGGTGATCATTCACTTTCTATACATGTATTGCCTTTTTGTTGTTTTAAAGGCTTTCAGGACCAATGGCTCCCCCCTTCCTGATGGTGCATACAGCCAACAAGGGTCTGTCCATTGCAACTGTGTGTAGCTCGCTATCTATCTGTCTGCAAGTGTGTAACAGGTTGGTGATCATACCCGCTTGTTATCTTACAGGCTTTCTGGACCAATGGCTCCCTCTCTTCCTGATGGTGCATATAGCCAACAAGGGTCTTTCCATTGCAACTGTGTGTGGCTCGCTACTATCTGTCTGCAAGTGTGTAACAGGTAGGTGATCATTCAGTTTCTATACATGTATTGTCTGACTTTTTTGTGTAACAGGTTCTCAAGAAGTCCATCAACCTCTTTTTCTCCCTGAAGGTGTATCCGTCTAACAAATATATTTTCATCTGCAATTGTGTGTGGTTCGCTGTCCATCATTCTGCAACTCTGCAACAGGTAAGTCATCATTCAGTTTCGATACATGTATTGCCTTTTTGTTGTCTTACAGGCTTTCAGAACCAATGGCTCCCCCCTTCCTGATGGTGCATACAGCCAACAAGGGTCTGTGCATCTGCAACTGTGTGGGACTCGCTACTCTCTGTCTGCAAGTGTGTAACAGGTAGGTGATCATTCAATTTCTATACATGTATTTTTTTTGTCATACAGGTTTTTCGGACCGCATGTACCAAGGGTCTGTGCATCTGCGACTGTGTGTGGCTCGCTATCAATCTGTCTGCAAGTGTGTAACAGGTAGGTGATCATTCAGTTTCTATACATGTATTGACTTTCTTTTTTTGTCTTACAGGATTTTCGGACCGCATGTACCAAGGGTCTGTGCATCTGCAACTGTGTGTGACTCACTACTATCTGTCTGCAAGTGTGTAACAGGTAAGAGATCATTCAGTTTCTATACATGTATTGACTTTCTTTTTTTGTCTTACAGGTTTTTCGGACCGCATGAACCAAGGGTCTTCCCATTGCCACTGTGTGTCTTACAGGATTTCAGGACCAATGGCTCCCCCCTTCCTGATGGTGCATACAGCCAACAAGGGTCTGTCCATTGCAACTGTGTGTGTGGCTCGCTATCAATCTGTCTGCAAGTGTGTAACAGGTAGGTGATCATTCAGTTTCTATACATGTATTGATTTTCTTTTTGTCTTACAGGTTTTTTTGGACAGCATTATCCCCTCCCTCCCTTCCTGATGGTGGATCTGTCCATCAAGGGTCCATCCATCTGCATCTGTGTATGGCTCACTGTCTATCTGTCTGCAACTGTCTAACAGGTAGGTGATCATTCAGTTTCTATACATGAATTGACTTTCTTTTTTTTTTGTCCTACAGGTTCTGATGGTGGATCTGGTGGACAAGGGTCTGTCCATGTGCAACTGTGTGTGTGTGACTCGCTATCTATCTTTCTGCAAGTGTGAAAGGTTAGTGACCTAAACTTGTCGGCTTTCCTTTTTTTTTCCTTAGGTTTTCAGGACCTCTTCCTGATGGTAGATGTGGCCAACAAGGGCGTGTCCTTCTGCAACTTTGTTTTTTGCTTTATATCGGTCTGCTTCTGTGTAACACATAGGTGATCATAAAGTTTCTAGATATGAATTGTATTTTTTTTGTCTTACAGGTTCACCCTGTAATGGTGGATCTGGGTAACAAGGTTCTGTCCATCTGAATCTTCTTTTTGTGCTTCTTGATTCAGACTGTTGTCAGTCCACCCACTGATCCTGACTCAGTCCGAGTGACGAGCTCCTCTGGTAGAGAGACCTCACTTCTGGTTCTGTGGTGGACCCTCTGCTCAGAACTCCATAAGGACATCTCCATCCCTACAGCCTGCAGCTAGGCAGAGAAATTAAGCAGCGCCTGTGGGAGGAGTGCCACTGTCCCGCTCGGAGTATGGAGGTCCAGATCGCAGAGGTCTTCAGCTCACCAACTGGGACAAGCTTCGCCCCTCACTTTGAACTGGACACAAGCAGAGAGCCACTGCCTAAGCAGCCCAAGAGGAAAAGGAGGAGGCGAAGACACTGAGATCAGAAAAAGCAGCAAACATGACTTTTAACTCCTTTTTACTATTTTAACTACTTTTCTTCTTCTTCTTTTTCTTCTTTTTATTATTATTATTATTATTATTATTATTAATAAAATGTACTTTTTTCCCTCTCATAACTGATGTACTGTCATGAACTTTGGCACAGAAATGTGCAATTGTGAAATATAAGCTTAATAATAGAACTGTAAATTTTACATTAGGGTTCACACCCTAATCTATAAACCTATTCTAAAGAAAAGTTCTTTAGAACTGAGCTTCTAAATTTCACTGAACCAAACTGGATTTAACTTCAACAATGTACGGATACAGAACATGCTTACCATTTGCACTATGATTATTTGCACAGCTGTACAGATGTTAAGTTTCTGTAGATATTTATATCATATCTGTACATAATAGTTTGTATATAGATGTCTACTCTGGCTACATATTGATGTACAGTATTTATACCTGTACAAGTACAGATTTCTGATTACAGTTTTGTTACTTTTTTTAACTTATTATTTATCCGATTTATTGTTTCGTGTATTTTTCTCTTTTAGTATAATACTTGTTAATGGTCTGTTTTTTTTGTTACATGTCATACTTGTGTTGCTCTCACCAAGTAAAATTGTAACATAGTTGGCGGAATAAAGAGATTCTGAGATTTGGGGTTTTCTGTGTAAAGTGGTCTGTTTTCATCTATTTCCAGAGGTAAAAAGTAACATTCCCACTTCTTTTATTACAGTAGTTTTAATAAAGTATGAGGACATCACATTTTTGGGCCTAGGTCATCTTCATTCATCTTTAATAAAAGGCTATTAATCATCAGCTGCCAACGATGCCTCCCAAAACCTGTATCTCTACTTTTCCAAACTGAGGATTACATCTTCATCTAAAATGGTTTAAACTGGTTTAAACTGGTTTAGTTTGCTGGTGTATGCTGTTTTTTTTTTCTAGAAGGGCAGTTTCTCAAAGGTTTATAGTCTTTGTGATGCTCTTATACTGTAACACCTGCTGGTGCGAAGTGCATTCCACTGATGTGTCTATGTGCATTTTTCACCACTTAAATAGTAAATAAGCCTGTTAAAGAATTGATTGTCCATAAAATACTATTATGAATTATTCACACAGGATTATGAATTCTTTCTAGAAAACAAGCAGTACATTCTAATACACCAAATACAATAATAATGAATAAATACAATAAATTAAAGTCTAAATGAACTAAAATGACAATCACTTGTTAGTGTTACCTTTATGGTAATAGAAGGGAAGTGGTATTTTGAGGAACCAATATTCTGTAGTCAACAGTAAACAATTATTTAAATATACTTTTGGTATTATATTATAAATGGATTATTCTAATATATATTTTCATTATGTAATATAACATAATTATAATATTATTTTTTTAAGAACAGTCTATACTTACCTGACATATCGAGAGTCTCTACACCCAACTGAATGACATGTGGAAGAAGCGCCATGTAGCGATTATTATATGTCAGTAACAGCTTCCTTGTATAAAGACTCAGCGCTTCTAGGTGTAAGTAGGTCAGACGGGCTGGTGGCCGCCTATATATATATATATATATATATATATATATATATATATATATATATATATATATATATATAAATGTATCTTTATTAATCAAATGTTAAACACTAGCATGTTAAACTGATGTAATACTGTTGTTGCTACTCTGGTATTTAAAACTGATACTAACAGGTAAAGATAGTGTGACCCATACTAAAGGTATTACAGTAGGAGAAGAGTTGATGCTGTAACGGAGTCACAGTATCTGCTGCTGTTCAGCTTGTGTGAAAGCAGGTGTCTGTTGGTTCTAGTGTGCAGCAGCTTGGACTGCAGTTTTAGTGAGGCTTTGAGGGCTTCATTTAAAATGGATGGTGTTTGTGGCATTGAACCCGGTCTGCAACAGTGAGGCCTAGATACAGGTCCCTACTGTTTGTGTCCAAGTTAGCATGTAGCAAATGTAGAGTCTGCTCGCTAATGCACTTGTCTTTAAAGCAAACTCTTACTGACTGCAGCGTGTAGCAGTGCCTGGGGTTTGGGACTGAGTCTGGGTTAGTGAGCAGAGAGCAGAGCTCTAAGGCAGATGTACTAAACCTTTGGTTACAGGTGTGTAAATGTATGTAATTGACTGGGGGTTTTGGTGGAAGCTGCAGAGCATTAATGTAGTGTGTTTCCCCTTACAGGAGTCGAATCCCCTGCTAGTTTAAATGAATCACTGCTCTTCCCTTCCCCTTTACATGCTTTTATAAATAAGAGTCTTAATCTCATTGTTTTATTGAGTGCCAATATTTTAGACCAGTGTTATCTTTAGATTAGTTGTTTCAATGTACAACAATTAGTAAATGAAAAGTAGTAACTCCTTTTTTTCTTTACTGTAACATCGTACATCGAAGTGAGTAACAAGCTTTGGGTCATTGTGGAATGTATAATTCACATGTATTTATAATTTGGTGGTTTTGTAGTGAAGTTTGTGGTGTTCACTTATTTATTGAATTAATTTATTTTATTTTATTTTCTTTGCGCTCTTTAAGTTCTTGTATCTCATTGTGTTTGTTTCATGGTTGTGCTCCTGACTTCCTATATATCCAGTTAAATGGATAATTGGTACTTGAGGTTGTAATACGACACTGTCTCATTTTTACTCATTTTTATGTGCAATAATTTTACACTAGTTATCGTGCACTTGCTATCCGCTATCGAGCTAACCTTGTGCAAGATCATCAGATAATTGGGATCCAAATAAAATAATAAAGCAATAAAAAAAAAAAAACTACCACTAGATAAAACACACTGTTAAGGGGGGGAGGGGGGGGGACTCAGCTGGCTAAGCAGTAGCATGCTAGCTAATACAATCCAAGAGAACTTGTAGTGACGAGAAATATCAGAGACCCCCCTACTGAGGACATTATATGACCTATACTATTAGACATTATTCTAAATGGATGAACCACTTGATTATGCCTTCCGTTTTGTTCGGACCCTAGAGGCCGCTCAACCACAAGTCCAAAATGAATGGGTCCATACAGAGCTTTTGTGCAAAAGTAATAATGATTTTGATATAGAAAACTGCTCACATTCTCCACACAATACATCATAAAACAACTCAACACACATTTTAATCAATTATAAGACATCATTTAAGACGTCAGTGAGTCTGACCAGCCAATAAGCAGTTCAGTTCACCAGTCAATCAGCACTCAGCAGCCAGAATGGAAGCGGTTTCTGCTCTACATCTGTTTCCTGTAGGGCAGGACGTGTGTGCTGTTACATTTTTTTTCTTATTAATTTATGTAAGGATTTCTTCTGCTTTAGTTATTAAATATTAAAGATGATTCCTGCCTGAAAGACCAGAAAAAACATTCAAACATTTTTAACCACTGAAACCACTGAAGTCTTATAATTGTTGATTAAAAGTGTGTTGAGTTGTTTTCCTCTGTTCTGTGTTACAGTGAGAGCTGTTATCTGTATAAAAATGATGAATCATTTATAAATGACAATTTTGGGTCTCTGGTAATTCTTGTTCCTCCAGCAGCAGCAGAGTCACTGGGTCAAACGAAACGAGCCTCGTCATTTCTTTTATGATTGATACAGTCAGTTACAGATTCTGGCCGCTAGACGGCGACAAAACGCCAATTACACGGGTGTTACTCCAGTAAGGGCAGACATATGTTTGTCGTAGCATCTCTGTTTCTGGTAAACGTGTTATTTATAACTGTATATTCAGTGCCAGCATTTAATAATTTATCTGGCGCCCTGGTGGTGTCCAGCACTTTTCTGATACAATCAACGAAAAAATCACCAATTTAATTTAATTTAATTTAAAAACATCTGTTAAAAGCCACCACTGTTAATACATTTAAATTCATGTAAAATTATTGATTGAATAATTCAATATCAGTATAATTTTAAAATGTTAAAAATGATAAACGCTGTGAGGGGAAAATACAGCGCTGATGTAATGTGGTTAAGTGACCAGCAGATGGCAAATATACCGTTTAATATCAGACTGAGTTAAACCTGTGTTAAAAGACCAGCAGCTGGAAAGCTCCAGTAGAAATCCTGATTTAATGATCATATAAATGATCAGGACAGACGAAGAGGTTCGTTAAGCAGGGGGACCAGACGCCCTCTTTTTACCGGACATGTTCTCTTTTTGGGATGGGAAAAATGTGTGCGCATTTATTTCACATCTGTGTCTCTTTCTACAGTCACTACTCAGTCTGTGTGCGGATTTATACACTGGAGTTTAATATTAGAGAACAACACACAATTTCCTAAATGTCAAGGTCACAATGTAGTCCTATGTGAATTTATCCTAACAGGAGTGAGCAGTATTTTAAACATATTTCATGAGTTGCATATATTCTAATGCACAGTATAAAAACGTAAATGAGGTATTTGAAAAAGAACACTGATCAAAATTAGAGAACACTCTCAGACACCTGCAAATTGTTGGTGTTAATCTGGCACGTGGTGCTAATTTCCTTAATTATCTGACAAACCCTATTTAACTGGCAGTATAACTTTCCTGTTTTCACTGACTTGAGATGGAAAGCCGTTCCAAAGTGACTGAAACCCTCCGTCAGCAGGTTGTCAAGATGAAGGCCAAAAGGGTGACCCTATCAGCCATAGCAAGAGAAGTTGGTCGTTCCAAGTCTGTGATTTCTAGAATACTGCATCTTTACAACACCACAAACTCATTCAAGTCCCCCAAGAAGGCTGGTCGTCCACGAAAGACAAATGCAAGAGAGGACAGGATAATGCGGAGAATCTCCATGGGCAATCGGTTCAACACTGCAGCTGGAATTGCTCACCAGTTCAACGTTTACAAGCATTTGAACTGAAATCCCACTCTGCAGTGACCAAACCTCTCATTAGCAGAAAGAATCAAAAGGCTAGATTAACCTTTGCTGAGGAGCATGTTGTGTGGAAAGAGGAAAAGTGTTCCAGAGTTCACTTTAGTGATGAAAGCAGGTTTCGTTTATTTGGGTCTGATAGGAAACATTATGTTCGTCGACAAGCTGGGGAAAGACTGAACCCCAAGTGTGTAAAGAAGTCAGTGAAAGGTGGAGGAGGAAATGTCATGCGTTGGGGAATGTTTTCAGCAGCAGGAGTTGGGCCTCTCATACAGCAGAGTGAATGCAAGCGTGTATCAGAACCTTCTTCAACAACACGTGGTTCCTTCCTTGCATTTGTCACTCAATCAGCCAGCAATTTTCATGCGTGACAATGCCCCCTGTCACACAGCAAAACAGGTAAAGCAGTTCCTTGAAACTGAAAACATTGAAACAATGAAATGGCCAGCTCAGAATCCTGATCTAAACCCAATAGAAAATCTCTGGAAAATCCTTGGTGATAAATTTATGGCCAAGAAACCAAACTGTGGAAGAAACTGCATGAAGAGTGGACCAAAATCACACCAGAGCAGTGTGAGAGACTAGTGATGTCCTGTGGCCGCAGATGTGCTGAAGTCATATAAAGCACATGCCTGTACACTTCCTACTGACTGGTGACTGTTGTAACCTTCAGAAAATGTAGTTGTAATCTTTCTCTGTGCTACAGTCATTGCTGTTCTCTAATTTTGATTATTGTGTTTTTGTGAAATAAAGATTTGTTGTTGAATACTTTGGTTATTTTGTTAAACGCTGTTCTAGTGGTATGGTATATCCCTAACAAAAAATCCTTCAAATGTTGACTAATGAAGATTGCATTATTTCTGCAAAAATCAAGTGTTCATACATTGTTCTCTAATTTTGATTTCCAGTGTACAGCTTTAAACAGGCCTGTTGAAGCCCCGCCTTCTCACCGACATGATTGGTCTACATGTACAGGGGTCTACAGCAACCATTGGTCAAACTGCTTCTCACCACAGTAGATTGGCCACAGCCTAAAACACAAATGTAAATAAACACAAATGAGCTTGTCTGTATCTGAGTTTTTTATTTTATTTAGGAATTTGTTTATATATTTTACATTGACATGAATCTGAAAAACTTAAGTAAACGGTGGTAAAAGTAAAACTTTGTTTTTAATTATTTTACTTGACACTCAAGTTGAACTGAAAGGAGATGATTTGGCCCTGTAAGCAGAGTAAGGCTATTTATTAGTTTTGTTAAATGAGTAAATGTACGTGCTTTAATGTTCATAAACAAACTTGCTTGAGATATTAAACATTACATATTAATGTCCTTCTCTTACTAAAATGACACTCAATGGAGTAATAGTCATACTGTTCAGTAATGACAAACACTTCAATTAAAATAAAACCTTTATTCATTTTTAAGCTTCTCAGGCTGCAGCAGATTAGAGCTGCAACAAACAACTATTTTTACAATCGAATAATCTGACAATTATTGAAATAAATAACTGATTTTGCTTGAGGTAGTTTAAGGTATTTGCTAAGTAACAATTAAGTTAATAAAAAATTAATAACTTAGTCAGAAATTCACTGTGTTAATGAATTACCCTGCTAATATAAAAGTTATTTAATATAAAAGATTAATAAAACTCCAATACCTTTTCTCTTTTAAATTTTAAACCCAAGGGTTTGTAATGTAGCAGCAATAAAATATAACAAAAATAGATCAGTTTTCCTTTAATCAGTTTTCATATACATTTTTGGATGAACAACAAAATAAAAGTGGAAGTGGGAATTAATGTAAGACAGTAATTTTTCTCAGTCAAAAAGTATTTTATGTTGCAGATTCGTTTGTATTAGTGACTTTTATTTTGTGGGGTCTGGCCAGAGCCACAAGGTAGTCGAGAGACTTTAGCTCGTTACTGGAGAGCGGGACTTAATCTGTAAGCAGCGACCTGATTGGTTGTTTTTGTTGAAGGGCCGGACATAAAGTAGCTGAAAGCATTGTTTAGAAATTTTTGGACTTAGACACTGCTTGATTTACCAGCCTAGGACTGGAGGACTGGAGAGTGATCCATATTGAGGCCGGGAGCAGGGAGGCACTCCACCAATGAAGCTCCTCTCTAGGGCTGAATCAGGAGCAGTGGGTGTTCAGAAGGCAGTCTGAATCAAGAAGCACAACAAGAAGATTCAGAACCTGATTTCTGAACATCTTCAGTTGAGTCATGTATGATTGTTCCTGATCTGTTTCTTAAACTGGTTGTTTTTGGACCTAAATCTACATCTACAGAGGAGCTTTACTGCCTCTGCTCTGAAGGAGGAGTATATTAAATGAGGGAGGATCATAGATGAAGGGTTTCTAGGTTGAGCTGGTGTGTGGTTTTCCTGCTGAGTAGTACTGACAGACGTGGAGATGCAGACTAGGGCTGCAACTAACGATTATTTTAATAATCAATTAATCTGTTGAAAAAAAATAAATTTCCATGTCTTTATTTAAAAATAGAACATTGAATAACAGAGCAGATAAGTGTGCACAATAATTCAATAATAATAGATTACATTATTAAATTAATTAAATAAATTTAAAATAAATTAAATGAAATAATAAAGAAAAATAAGTGCATTGCTGATGCAAACACTGCACTGTATTGGAGTGAGGCGTGAAACAGGATGAATTGCCTTTAGTTTGTATGTTTTTTTTTTTAACTCAGACTTAAAACTTGAAGCTTAATCATTATTTACCACTATTGTGTTCAAGTTACATGTTTTTATAAAGCACATTTAAACACTGCTTAAGCAAATTACACAGATAATAAAAGTAACACACACACACACACACACACTTACACACTCTATCACTGTCATTGTCCAGTTAAGCAAAAAACAGCATGTGCCGTGTTGCACCGGTTCACATAGTGTGAGTGCACCGTTACGTTTCCTCACTTCAAAACAGAACTAACTGGGGTTATTGTAGTGACTGTGCTCCCACATTGGTGAGGATTTAAGCTGAACTTCTTTTCTGCGTCATTCATGTTTCATTTTTTGGAATATATTTACTTCTTGATGTTAAATTTATTTTAAAGATTACGTCTCCGCTCTGACTCGCTTCGCTCATCTCCCTCTTATTTATTCATTTTTCCAGAGTAGACAAAGCGCCGCAGGTAACGTAAGCGGATATGAGCTGATATGACAAGGCGAGTAACACATACATCGTGCGACACAACAAATCCATAATGAAATTCGTTGCCAACACTTTTAATAATCGATTTTTATCAATTTTACAGATTCGATGTAGCAGCTCAAATGCAGACATTTCCTCCAAGTCAGCAGTTTTGTAGGTACTAGTGTCCTTCTGAAGCCGTACTGGTCTGCAGAGGAATGATTCCTTGAATTCTGAAACTAAAATACGAATGTTTAATTATTATTATTAATTATTTTGCACAGTTTAAAATATTACTTTTTTTTTTTTTACATATAAATTTACCATTTCTGTACAAGATGTTAAGGTTGTATAGAGGCCAAACCTTAATCCACTGCATTCAACTGATACTCACTTCGTAATCAATGCTAAACGAGTCTGCTTTCACTAAAGCTTTCTCTTCTTTTAAGCATATCATGAGTTTTAACTCTTTAAACAGTTTAAGAACTAGAGCTCAAGCTGTACGCACCTCTCCTCTGCCGTGCCGCAGAAGACTGGTGTTCTGCCGATTTCTACCCATCCAAATGTGACCTGTGCAAGCGCGGACCCACAACCCACCAACAAATGCTTTCATGTGTTTTTTATGATAAATCTGTTTTTCTCACATGCAAAATACAATCTCAGCAGACATGTAGAAAGTACTAGAGACCCAGACTTGAGTAAAAGTACAAGTGCTCTATCAAAAAAGTGACTTGAGTAGAAGCAGAAGTGTCTTTAAGCTCCAGACTGAAGTGGAAGTACTTAAGTATTGCATGTAGTTACTTAAGTAGTGAAAGTAAAAGTACAGTTTTGTGTTCTGTAGTTCTTACAGAAAGAAGTCAAAAGTCTGAGTATCAGTGTTTCTATTATTTCAAATGCTCAGACTTAAGGACTGTCACAGTTCCTCTGGCTGTAGTAGAAGGACAGAACTGTAGAAGACGGAGTTCATGAACACGAGTCTTCAGTTAACTCTCTAAACAAACTCGCCCAAAAGAGAGAAAGCTTTTTATTTAACTAAATTTAAAACCAACCTTTGTTGTTGCACCCAGACCTTGCAGAATAGTGTAAAATAGTGTGTATTTATGTGTATAGATTCTGGATTTGAATTTGTGTATCATATACTATATAATAAAAGTCACTTGACTTGATTTAGGTAAGCAGCCACTGAATCTGGATCATGATAATATTGTTAATGGTGATAATTCTGCAGATGATGCAAATCATTTGTCAGCCTGATATTGTCTCTGTCTGTCTGTCTGTCAGTACACACAGTGGTGGGGCAGGTGCAGGGACCCTGTCAACAGATCAGTGAAATGTGAGTACACACACACACAGACTAGCTTTCATCCAGCGTACCACCACCATCATCACCATCTCAGTGTATGTTCAACAGGGTAAAGTTAGTTAAAGGTTTTGGATTGGAATTAGGTTCATGAGTAGTGTTATGCTTTATTTTATAGGTGTTTGAGGTGTAGGATAAGTGAGACTCATGCACTATATGGACAGAAGTATTGGGACACCTGCTCATTCATTCTTGATGCTGTTTTATTGGATTGACTGTCTCTACTGTCTAGGGAAGGCTGGAGACAGCTTACTAGATTTTGGAGCATTGCTGTGAGGATTTGATTGCATTCAGCACGAAGAGCGTTGGTAAGGTCAGGATGTTAAATAATCACCACCCCAACTTATTCCAAAAGTATTGAAACACCATTGATCATTCCAGAGAATGTGTTTGAGCTGTGGCACAGTGGAACATTCCACAGTTCCACTGCGCCACAGCTCAATACTGGGGGGCTTTTTACCCCTCTGCCCCACGACTGGCATTAGGCAGCATGGTGAATGCTCCAGAGAGTCCTATTCTGTTGGCACTACTTCTCTACAAAAACTAAAGTGTGTGCATTTGCATATATGTGCAATGGGTGCAATTTAAAGTAGCTGAATGCATTCATTAGAAGGGGTGTCCACAAACATTTGGGCATATAGTGTGGGTTAAGTGAAAGGGTTTGCAAGTAGTTTTAGACAACCCAAATTTTACAAATATTTTTACAGTAAAATGTTACAATATCTGCAGTTTATTGAACAATTCTTCATGCAGCTCATGATTAAACATCTGTTCTGAAAGAAAAAGTACATTTATTTACAAGAGAAGTGATCATTAAAGTGCAGTGGTTGAATGTTCTTCACCTCATCTACAGAGGAGCTTTACTACCTCTGATCTGAAGGAGGAGTCTATTAAATGAGGTAGGATCATGGTAGAAGGGTTTCTAGGTTGCGCTGGTGTGTGATTTACCTGCTGAGGAGTACTGACAGACTTGGAGATGCAGCTGCAGAGGAACGATTCCTCGTACTGAAGCTAAATTACACACATTCAGTCACTGTCAAGTCAAGTCAGATTTATTTGTATAGCGCTTTTTACAACTGTTGTCGTCACAAAGCAGCTTTACATAATTAGTACTTAATAAAGGACAGAGACAGAGAAGAAAGAAGAAATAACATGAAGGATCAAAGACCCCCGTGAGCAAGCCAACGGCGACAGTGGCAAGAAAAACTCCCTCAGAGCTGGAGGAAGAAACCTTGGGAGGAACCAAGACTCACAAGGGGGACCCATCCTCCTTTGGTCAGAACTATTTAAACATTAATGATAAAAATTACCAAAGCAGATACAACAGAAAGTTAATAGTGGTGATATTAATAGTGGCAGACAGCCACGAGTCCATCTAGGTTTCAACACGGCCACCAAACAGGCAGCAGCGGCAGGCGGGAGAGCCGCCGGTCCGCCATGGGTGGTGGCCGGTGGGGGGGCCCGCTGGCCGGACTGCTAGGTGGCAGCTGGTTTGACGCAGGTAGAGGGGACCTCAGCGGGCAATCTTCCAGCAGGTCGGGCTGGGTGGCCATTTACTCGGAGAAGGTAAAAAGAGAAAGAGAAAGTTAGTTCTGAGAGGAATTTTAGAGAATGTTGAGCATCCGCATCAGAGTATGTCTGACGACTCCGGCAGGTCTGATTATAACAGCCTACTTAAAAGGAGAGAGCCAGAAGGTAACACGGACACGGGAGCACCCTGAAAACACCAGCATCTATCTGCTCCACCGTCAACAAACCTGAGTGATCGCGTGTAAGCAGCGAGACGACAGCTCCAGCATCTCAGTGTACTACAGTTCCCTACAATTCCCTACAATTCCCTGGACCTGCAACCCTTATCTAAGAAACATTCATTACCAAAAGCTAAACTAAACATATAAGTTTTCAGCTTAGATTTAAAGAGTCCCGAACATTATCTGGAAGGTTATTCCAGAGTTGGAGGGCTTTATAAGAAAAGGCTCTTCCCCCTGCTGAGGTTTTCTGAATTTTGGGCACGAGTAAGAGGCTAGCACCCTGAGATCTAAGTAGTCTTGATGGTTCGTAATATACAATAAGATCCCGCAGGTATTCAGGAGCGAGGCCATGTAGGGCCTTATATGTTAATAGAAGAATTTTGTATTCGATACGGAATTTAACTGGGAGCCAATTAAGTGCTGATAGAACTGGACTGATATGGTCAAATATTCTAGTTTTAGTAAGGACCCTGGCTGCATCATTTTGCACCAGCTAAAGTTTATTGAGGTTCCTGCTGGAACAACCTGACAGTAATGCATTACAATAATCCTAGTCCTACTAATATTAGCTATATGTTGCTCAAATGATAAATCTGAGTCAAATGTGACACCAAGATTTTTAGCTGCTAAACCAGGAATGATGGAAGCATCGGCCAAGTCTAACATTAAGTCAGATAGTTTATGTCTAGTGTCTTTTGGACCTAAAAGGAGAACCTCGGTTTTGTCACTGTTAAGAAGAAGTAAGTTATGTGACATCCACAGTTTTATATCCTTTACACAGTCCTCCATTTTCTGTAGTCTAAATTTATCGTCAGGTTTGGCTGATATATAGAGCTGTGTGTCATCTGCATAGAAATGGAAATTAATGCCATGTCTGCTTATAACTGAGCCCAGTGGTAACATGTATAATGTAAATAATAGCGGTCCTAAAATTGAGCCTTGCGGAACTCCATATCTTACTTCTGTGTAATTTGAAGATAAATCTTTTATCTTTACGAATTGATAGCGTCCCGTTAGATATGATTGGAACCATGATAGGGCTGTCCCTGTGATTCCAACCATTTTCTGTAATCTTTCTAGTAATATAGTATGATCTATTGTATCAAAGGCTGCACTAAGGTCTAGTAGGACTAATAAAGATACGTAGCCTTGATCAGAGGCAAGAAGGAGATCATTTGTAATCTTCACTAGGGCTGTCTCTGTGCTGTGATTTGGTCTAAACCCAGATTGGAATTTCTCATACATGTAATTTTTACTCAGGTATAAGCAAAGTTGTTGGGCCACAGATATTTCTAATATCTTGTCCGGGCAAAACTGTTTGACACGTATATCGGGGGGCGGTGAGTGTGGTGTTCCGGTGGGCTAGCTTCGGCCTTAGCGCTAGCATTAGCCTTAGCTTTCCGGCTATGCCGCCGAGACGTCACCCATTCGCCCCGCTGTGAGGGCTCTAACGCCGGAGTGGGGGGTGCTAGCTCTCCCTAAGGCATCCACAGGCTTCCTGTGGTGTGTTCTTCCTGTGTCCAAGTGAGCTTCCTCCCACCTCCACATGGTAGGTGAATTGGCTGTGCTTACATGCCTGTAGGTGTGTGTCTCTAGGTGCAGTAGCACCCTTTCCAGGGAGTATTCTTGCCTTGTGATCATTCAGGAAAGGCTCCAGATAAAAATAATAAAATAAATCTGTGACCAATTGCCTGATTGGCATTAATAGGTTAGTATGATGCTTACCTTGGTCTTTTAGGGTACATGGATTCCCGCACTCCAGCTGCCAGATTGCTATAAGAGATACGTCACATTAATATAGCTTGCATTTACACTCGTATTTCACACAGAGGTTCCTGTAATGAAAGGGGAAATCAGATCATGCTGTTCATATGCTTTAAACCTGTACAGACCAAAGGAGCCAACACCTCCAACTGAGCACAGCCTCTTTCTGACAGACCTGCAGAGTTTAAAGAGGTCAGAGAAGGTCAGATCAGTGAAGAGTGATACAGCTCTAACAATCACACCAAGCTCCAGTCAGAGGAGGGGGAGTTTTTCAGGAGGAGTTTAGGGCAGTGAGAGCTGTTGAAGTGAACTGGCTTTTCTTTATTGATAACTACCAATGTGGAGAACTGGTAGCGTTATGTTTACCTGAACCTCCATGCTGCTAAATATCAGACGTTCACAAGTAGATCAGCAGCAGTTATAAACAGAGCTGTCGCAGTAATTACGTTAGAAACTGATCGTATGATCAATGATTATGACCTCCATCATTTTGGAGGAATCGATAATGAAGTTTTGTTTATTTGCGTGTTTTTAAGACCTTTAACCAGGGGAACTTTTCTGTTCTCCCCTCTACCAGACACACACACACACACACACACACACACACACAGAGAGAGAGAGAGACCTTTAATTAATAAAACAGTTTAAAATATTTTTTGCTGTGGTATCGTTTCAGTATCGGTATTGAGATATTTAGGCAGGTATCGTATCTAAAGTCATAAGTTTGGTATCGTGACAACACTACTGTTTATCATGTAAATAGAAAAATATAAATAAGTAAATTACCTCTTCTTATACTGAGAGCAGAAACCTCTGATAAAAATGAATCTGTCTATCTGTCTGTCTCTCTATCTGTCTGTCTGTCTGTCTCTCTGTCTGTCTGTCTGTCTATCTGTCTGTCTATCTATCTGTCTGTCTGTCTGTCTGTCTGTCTGTAACCCTGTTAAAATTAGGAGCCTCTTTCTGAGCTCTTCTACAGAGGCTGTTCATTTGCCCCGCCCACCTTCTCTCCCCCTCTTCACTTCTTGCTCTCTTCAAGTGGGAGTGTGTGTTGTGTCCAGAGCTGATGCTGTGGTGCTATTTTTTGTGAGCAGTTATTGAAGTTAAAAGCTGATTAAGGGTCCAGAGGGGATATAAAATCCCCCATTCCTCGTTTTTTCAGTGTTCTTTAGTCCTGAGTTTGATAAACTCTCATCAGTTTCTGTTCAGTTGTGAAGAGAAACACCGGTGAGTTCAGACAGGGCTGTTTAAGGAGGGATTATGAGTTAGTAAGTGTAGATTTCCAAGTGATAAGATGTTGAAAGTGTTGATAAGGGAGTTAAAAGATTATTAAACAGCCGGAGTATAAATGTGGGAGACAGACCTCGGCTAGTTCGTTTCAGCTGCTAAGCTGTAGGCTAACAGGCAGAGGCTAGCGGGATTAGCATCTTGTTTAAGTGTAAATCTACGATGTTAAGTGTTAAATCCTGCTGTTTACGGACTCAGAGACATGCTGAGATGAATATGCTTGTCGTACAGTCTTGCTGAACTTAGTGCTGTATCGTACAGGTTGTTTTGTTGACGGGAAAAGCGAGCGAATTTGTCCAAGATGGCGAGACTACACTTCCCAGAGTACTGCGCGTGTGACGTCAGTAGTGGGAACACACACGCACACACACACACACACACACACACACACACACACAATCTTAGTCTATCCAGGTAGTGAAGATTTAAACACACTTTTCTGACACTTTGAGACGATATTACTCCAGAAAGGAACTTTGATTATAACAAAAGGAAAAAACTGTTGGTTCACATTTCAGACTTAAAGGACTGTTATATTGTTAAAGTTGAGTAAAATATCTCACGAATTCTTGCCTCTGAAGTTTATTATTTTACTACCATTTAAACTTTTGTTGAGGGTCTTATGTGTATTGGGTTTTGTTGTTAAATCTGAACTTATGCATTTTTCCAGTACCGTTATTTTATTTTTTTATAGAGACTCATTGATCTACAGTTTCCTCTTATAACTCATTTATACCTCCTACTCCATTTTTATGTTTTTTTCTTTCCTATTAGCCACTCACAACTATTCACACACACACATAAGAAGAAGGTCACATCATTTCTGTGAATAAATATATGATTGTATCTTTAACCCTGTACTCACTGGTCCGTCACATCTCTGTCCAAGCTCTCCTTAGAGAACCTAGTGAGATATCAACACTGGTCCAAACCCCTGAAGAATCCCAACCTATGGTTGATCTGTCCCTCAATAGAAATTCCTATTGTGGTGTAACGGTTGGTGTAGACACTGAGTTAGCTAACGTAGCTCCTGTGTTACATTTACGCGTGCTACGTATCTGTCTATCTACCTAACTAGACAGATTTGATCCAGTTGAAGAAATTGTAGGACAGTCAGGACATTTCTCTTTGTTTTATTTCAGAAACAGGTTTCTGTAATGAAAGAGAAAAGCAGAAAATGCTGCTTATTGTTTAAATAGAAAAATGTAAAGAATTATTTGAATTAAATGACCCCTTGCCTCTTATACTAAGAGCAGAAAATTCAGAGGAATTAATCTATCCAACTATCTATCTATTTATCTAGCTAGCTAGCTATGTGTCTATCCACCCGTCATTGTTTTTATCCAGTTGGTGAAATTGCAGCGCCCTCATTCCCCCAGAATCACCAGGTAGTTAACATGTCACATAGTCACAAGTCTCTACTGTGTATGGGCTGGTGATGAGTCAGCTACCAGTGACCGATACCAGATACCAGTACCAGATAATGTGCTGCATGAGGCTTGTCTGTCCTGGTTGTTCTTTAAACAGCCCAGCTGGTATCCTTTCCTTCAGCTCCCTCAGCTTGTCCCTTATCTTGAGAACGTAGGACAGGATGTTTAGCCTTTCAGTCTTTCTCAGAGCAAATGCTTCCGGGTAGCATAGACCCAGATTACAAAAATATGGCAATTTCCTCCCCGGCCTCTTGGTAAAGGGCGTATTATATTCGTGGCAATCCGTGAAAATGGCATGTCAATAACTGTCAGACTTATTAATGGCACCCTGTCTGACTTTTTCTCAGATGCTGTTAACTGACACTCTGGACAGACATTACAAAATTCAGCTATATCTAGCAGCTGACTTGGCCAGTAAAATCGACTTGCAAATCTGCTGTGTGTTTTAGCCTGACCCAATTGACCTGGCCATGGTCCCGAATGACCCAGCTTTAAAACTTCATCTCTGAGACATTTGGGAACCACTAATCGCTCAACACCATTTTTGACCTAGAGCTTGTTGTCTTTCAGAATGAGTTGACTTCTCTGAGCTTATTCTCTTTCCTTAGCACAGTCTAAAAACAAGGGTTTGAGTGTTTCATCCTGCCTTTGCAACGTTGCTATGTCACCAGGTAAGGCAAATGTTTCACTTATGGGTGCATCCAATTGTTCCACTATTGTTGTGCCTCTAATTTTTTCCTGTCTTTTTTGTTTTCTTGCATTTTGGTTTGACAGCATATGGTAATTCTTTTAAAACTCCACTGTTTTGTTTGCAGTTTAAACCTTTCTAGCCTACAACCTTGTTACAGCCATAACCTCTGCTGTTCCCTGCTCAGTGTTTAAAAGATCTACCAGAATCGGGATATTTTTGCCTAAAACGACAGCATGAGCAGATTTTTGCATTATGTCTAGCTTTGGTTATTGATGTTAACCGTGAGTTTAGTTGTGGGGTATACCTGTTCATCTCTATGTATACACCTGACCCCAAGTTTACCTGTACTCTCAAACTGGGATTCTGGAAGACACTGTGGTGTTATCAGGATGTGACTAGCTCCAGTGTCAATAAGGGCTTTAAATGTTTTGTGTCCTATTTTTACAGGTATGGTATCTCACTACTGTCCTGTTCCTGAAAGCTTATTTCGGGTCTTGGAACATATCAAAGATGATTTGTGCTGGTAACAAGCTTAGGACAATCTTAAATCTTTTGGCCAACCTGATTTTAGCTAGCTGTGTTTAAACAGTTTGGCGATTATCTGTTGCCTGACTATCTTTGCTTCTTTTGCTAGTACTCCAGCGCCCTTGTGTGGTTGATAAATTCACTAGCGGCTTAGGACCACAACTGACCCTGCCCCCAGACTTACTTGTCTGCGCGTATTGGTACACTCTGATGCTGGAATCACAGAGCAGGAACTCCTTCTCAGCTTGCCTTGCTGCCACGAAAGCTTCAGCTGCTTCCACTGCTTGTGTTATGGACGCCGGGCTGTGTTCAGTTATCCAACGTCTGAGGTCTGGACTTACAATTCTAATGTACTGTTTGAAAATTATGGTGTTCCTGATGTTCTCTTTCTTTTTTTTCTCTGGGAGTCATCCACTTTTCAGACAGTGTTTTCAATCTGTTATACAGTTCACGATAGTTATCCGTGGCAACATACGCAGCTCTAGCTTTTCCCTCTAGCAGCGGGACTACATGTATTACTGTATTATCGCTTGTAGGCCATATCGCTGCTTATGGTGGTGAAATTGTCAGGGTGTTTCTCTTTATTTCATTTCAAACACAGGTTCCTGTAATGAAAAAAAGAATACCTCTTACCTCTTATACTGAGAGCGGAAAACTCGAAGGAATCCATCTATCTAGCTATCTTTCTTTCTATCTTTCTATTTATCTGGGTAGCTAGCTATGTGTCTGTTAACCGGTCATTGTTTTTATTCATTTGGAGAATTTGTAGGACAGTCAGGGTGTTTGTCTTTGTTTAATTTCAAACACAGGTTCCTGTAATGAAAAATAAATCAGATAGTGCTGTTGATCATGTAAATAGAAAAATATTAAGAATGTATTTATTTCAATTACCTCTTGCCTCTTTTACTAAGGGCACAAAGCATGGAAAATTTTATCTATCTAACTATTTATCTGTCTATTTATGTTTGTCTTTGTTTCATTTCAAACACAGGTTCCTGTAATGAAAAAAAGAAATCAGGTAATGCTGTTTGTCATGTAAATAAAAAAGATATTAAGAATTATTTTAATTAAATTACCCCTTATCTCTTATACTGAGAGCAGAAAACTCAGAGAATTTCATCTATTTTAACTATTTATCTGTGTATTTATCAAGCTAGCTAGCTGTGTGTCTTTTAACACGTCAATGTTTATCCATTTGGAGAATTTGTAGGACAATTAGGGTGTTTGTCTTTGTTTCATTTCAAACACAGGTTCCTATAATGAAAAAAAGAAATCAGATAATGCTGTTTATCATGTAAATAGAAAAAAATTTAGAATTTATTTAATTCAGTTACCCCTTACCTCTTATACTGAGAGCAGAAAACTCAGAGAATTTTATCTATTTTAATTATTTATCTGTGTATTTATCAAGCTAGCTAGCTAGCTATGTTTCAATTAACCTGTCATTGTTTTTATCTAGTTGGTGAAATTATTGGGCAGTCAGGGTGTTTGTCTTTGTTTAATTTCAAACACCGGTTCCTGTAATGAAAAATAAAGGAATCAGATATTGGACAATCAGAATTCAGAGAAATTCAGGGATCAGAATCAGAATTTGGGAATTCAGAATACAGGAATCAGAATTCAGAGAATTTCATCTATCTAACTATTTGTCTGTGTATTTATCTAGCTAGCTAGCTATGTGTCTATTAACCCGTCATTTATTATTATTATTTTTTATCCATTTGGAGAATTTTTAGAACAGTCAGGTTGTTTGTCTTTGTTTCATTTCAAACACAGGTTCCTATACACAGGCTCTTATACTGAGGGCACAAAACTCTGAGAAATTCATCTATCGAACTATTTATCTGATAATTTGTCTAGCTAGCTAGCCATGTGTCTTTTAACCCGTCAGTTTTTTTATCCAGTTGGAGAATTTGTAGGACAATTAGGATGTTTGTCTTTGTTTCATTTCAAACACAGGTTCCTGTAATGAAAAAAGGAGATGAGATAATGTTGTTTATTATGCAAATTGAAAAATATAAAGAATAACTTGAATTAAATGACCCCTTACCTCTTAGACTGAGAGCACAAAATCTGGAGAAATTCATCTATCTAACTATTTATCTGTCAATTTATCTAGCTAGCTAGCTATGTGTCTATAAACCCGTCATTTATTATTTTTTTTTTTATCCATTTGGAGAATCTGTAGAACAGTCAGGTTGTTTGTCTTTGTTTCATTTCAAACACAGGTTCCTGTAATGAAAAAAATCTGATAATGCTGTTTATTATACAAAAAAAAAAAATATTAAGAATTATCTTAATTGAATTACCTCTTACCTCTTATACTGAGAGCAGAACACTCGGAGAAATTCATCTATCTAACTATTTATCTGTCAATTTATCTAGCTAGCTAGCTATGTGTATTTTAACCTGTCTTTTTTTTTTTATCCAGTTGGTGAAATACTAGGACATTCAGGGTGTTTGTCTTTGTTTCATTTCAAACACAGGTTCCTGTAATGAAAAAAAAAAACAAATCAGATAATGCTGTTTATCATGTAAATGGAAAAATATTAAGATTTTTTTAAATTAAATTAGCCCTTACCTCTTATACTGAGAGTAGAAAACTCAGAGAAATTCATCTATCTGACTATTTATCTGTCAATTTTTCTAGATAGCTAGCTATGTGTCTTTTAACCCTCTCAATTTTTTTATCCAGTTGGTAAAATTGTAGGACAGTTAGGGTGTTTGTCTTTGTTTTATTTCAAACACAGGTTCCTGTAATGAAGAAAAGAAATCAGTTAATGCTGTATATCATGTAAATAGAAAAATATTAAGAATTAATATAATTAAATGACCCCTTACCTCTTATACTGAGAGCAGAACACTCGGAGAAATTTATCTATCTGACTATTTATCTGTCAGTTTATCCAGCTAGCTAGCTATGTTTCAATTAACCAGTCATTGTTTTTATCTAGTTGGTGAAATGATTGGACAGTCAGGGTATTTGTCTTTGTTTCATTTTAAACACAGGTTCCTGTAATGAAAAAAAGAAATCAGTTAATGCTGTATATCATGTAAATAGAAAAATATTAAGAATTATTTTAATTAAATTACCCCTTTACCTCTTATACTGAGAGTAGAAAACTCAGAGAAATTTATCTATCTAACTATTTATCTGTCAATTTATCTAGGTAGCTAGCTATGTGTCTATAAACCCGTCTTTTTTATTCATTTGGAGAATTTGTAGGACAGTCAGGTTGTTTGTCTTTGTTTCATTTCAAACACAGGTTCCTGTAATGAAAAAAAAAATAAATCAGATAATGCTGTTTATCATGTAAATGGAAAAATATTAAGAATTTTTAAAATTAAATTAGTCCTTACCTCTTATACTGAGAGTAGAAAACTCAGAGAAATTCATCTATCTAACTATTTATCTGTCAATTCTTCTAGATAGCTAGCTATGTGTCTTTTAACCTGTCAATTTTTTTATCCAGTTGGTAAAATTGTAGGACAGTTAGGGTGTTTGTCTTTGTTTTATTTCAAACACAGGGTCCTGTAATAAAAAAGAGGGAATCGGTTAATGCTGTTTATCATGTAATTAGAAAAATATTAAGGATTATTTAAATTGAATGATCTCTTACCTCTTATACTGAGAGCACAAAATTCTGAGAAATTCATCTGTCTTATTATTTATCTGTCTGTTTAGCCAGCTAGCTATGTGTCTATAACCCATCATTTTATTTTATTCATTTGGAGAATTTGTAGGACAGTCAGGGTGTTTGTCTTTGTTTCATTTCAAACACAGGTTCCTGTAATGAAAAAAAAAATCACAATGCTGTTTATCATGTAAATAGAAAAAACCTGAAAAAATCATCTTTCTAACTATTTATCTGTCTATTTATCTCTCTAGCTAGCTATGTATCTGTTAACCCGTCATTTTTTTATCCATTTGGAGAATTTTTAGGACAGTTAGATACATTACTGTATTAAATGAATTGTAGAACAGTCAGGATGTTTCTCTTTTTTTATTTCAAGCATCTTTAGTCCATCTGTAGTTCAGCTGTCTCTCTCTCTCTCTCTCTCTCTCTTTTTATCTATCTATGTACATTTTAGTCTGTATGTTTACTTCTTCTGTCTGTCTTTTGTCTATCTTTATTTGTAACTGTTTTTTACTACCATTTTTCTACCTGTCTAATCCTACATAGATCAATAGATTAAATTCTTCACCACTTGCAAACCTTAATAGTCTGTCCACCATCCCAAAAACATCATCAGCTTCTCAACATTACAACTTTTACCCAGTTAAAATTAAAACACACATCAGCAGCAGACTTTAAAAACCCAGTCAGTTCAGCAACCTCAAGGCTAAAGCACACTGCCACGGCGGGCAGGAATAATGAAAAGACTGTTTGTCCTACATTTGCTGTCCTGATGTGTGGAGAGGGTGCTGGTTACATGTCTGCAGCTGGAGGATCAGAGGAGCGACTGGGAGTTTAATGGAATGATTGATAATAGAACATTCTTACATCATAAAGACACAGTTCTAAAGTTCCAGCAGCAGCTGTTTCTCTGACTTTTGAAAGATGCATTTGTGAACTGGTGCTCACCTGAGTTTACTCATGTATACACACCTGCACCAACACCTGAACACATTAAAATCACTCCTGTCATCAACAGGGTTATTTCAGTAATCCAAAATCTGTCTTCAAATATGGGCCTAATAGTAATTTACTGTTGCTATATATTACATTTCATGATTTTATGTTATGCCAATATATCTATCTATAGATCTATATATCTGTCTGCCTGTATATATCTACTCTTTATTGTTCTTAATTGATAAGTGAAATAATCAGCCTGGTCTCATGGGATATACGTACCTCTGACCACTTTTTAGGTTTAAGATATAGGGGAACTGGGTACTTTCTACTGATTAAGGGTGATTTATCTAGCTAGTAGGGAACAGCTAGCTTGGTGGCTAGGCTAATGCAGCCTCTAACATAGCATCAGGTACACAGCGAGCTGTAGTTGTGGCCATTCTCATATAGTTTGGTGGTTAAATCAGAGGTTCTTCTAACATATCTTTTACCAAAAGCTTATACGAAGATAAGGGAACGGGAGACACTGTCTGCTCATTCATTAGCGTAGAGTGAGGTGTCAGCTGAGCTCGTACATTAGCTAGCTAGTGCTAGGTGGCTAATGAGGAGCGCTTGCTAGATAAAGCAGCTGGTGTTTTTCTGTGGTTGTCACGATGTGCTGGCTAGAGATCTCGTATGCTGTACTAACTGATTTCATACTGGATCTAATTGTGTGTAATTATGATCTTTCTCTTTTTTACAGCTTTGAACATCTATTCATCATTGATTCTCAATGTCTTTCTCTGCCTCTTGCAGGGACCAGGTCGACACGTGGACAGGTGAGTTAATGATGGGTTTTGTGAAAATGGGCTAATCTGATTATTTGAGGTTAATCATCTGAATGTTAGAACTATCTGGGCTGGTTTCTCAGACTTGCATTAAACCTAGTCCTTGACTAAAAGAGATTTTCAGTGAAGATCACCACTGGAAAAAAGCTAGTTAGTGTCTGGGATTATGATCAATCCATGTCTGGGTAATCAGCCCTTTCTGATCTAAATCACCATGTGTGAAATAATGTGTAATGTGTTGAAATTATTGTACCACTGATTTATTGCACATATTTCAATGAATTGCATTACCAGTATTATTGCACATATGAACAGTATAATTTGAGTATTTTTCTGATGAACCACAGTGTCACACATTGAGGGAGGAGTTAGAGTTTGATGGTCAGAGGTAGGAATGACCTGTGGTGCTCTTTGGTGCATTTTGGCGATGAGCCTTGCACTGAATGTGCTCCTGTGGGTGGGAGCCATTATCCGTAATGGCATGCAGCTTATACAGAATCCTCCCCTCTGACACTGCCTCAGTGAGTCTACCTCCGCACCCACATCATCACTGGCCTTTTGGATCAGTTAGAATAGAGACGACTTTGGTCCTTCCTGTAGAGGGCGTCAGTGTTCTTAGCCCAGTCTAGTTAGTTGTCAATGTAAACTCCTAGATATTTGTAGTTCTCCACAGTGTCCACATTGACCCCCCTGATGGACACAGGGGTCACCAGTGCCTTGTCCCTCCATTACAGGTCATTTTGTAAAATACATTTTCATGAGTTGCTGAACAATAACAAAAAATGGTTCAAGTCAAGTCAAGTGGGTTTTATTGTCATTTCAACTACATACAGAGTACACAGTGAAACGAAACAACGTTCCTCCAGGACCATGGTGCAACATAGACAGTGCATACAAGACACAAGTGCAACACAAACAACAAGTGCGGACAGACAACACAGTGCAGACCAGCTTCCAATCCTCTAGGAGGAAACATGCGTCATGTTGATTTGCATGTTCTGTGTATGTGTGAAAATGTATTTAAAAAAAATAATTACAGAAATTCCAGCAAGAACATCTGAAGCTTCAGCTAGTGAACAATGCTTTGCGGATGTAATGCACACCAAGTTATTGGTGTGTATTTTTCACACCTAAAATGTTGTTCACAACAATTTGGAAGAGTGAGGCTGTTGAAAAGCCACTTGTCCTTATTTGTGCAGGTCTGTAATTAGCATGCCACTGTTATTCAGTATTTTCCTAATTCCAGAATGGGAACATTTGTGGCGATTTGTGTATCTTCCAAAAAGCTTTCCTTGAATGAACATATTGTCATCATGAAAAAGAAAAATTCTGTAGCATTGACCACTTCTCTTGCCCAGTTTGCACCCTAGATACAGTTGCTGTGTCTGTCGATGGAAACCGAAAACTACATCGTTTCAGCAAAACAAAGAGTTATGTTATTCTTGATAACTGTAAACTGTCAGAATCTCTACGGAGTATCTCTATTATCTTTAATGTTTTCTTTAGAGGATCAGACATTTTTTGATGCCATTTTTTTGGCCAGTGATAAAGATATAGCAACATTTGTTGAGTGCATTCGTAAGAAGGCCAAGCCAGTAAGATATTTGTCAAAACACTTTAGACTGTACATAGTGAAGCAGGATTTACTTTTTGTATATATTTGACAGTGACATTGTGTTACAGGTACATGGAAAAGGAATCTGTGGGACATCAACATGGGCTGCAGCCAGAGAGACCTCTAAAAAGACACACATCATATGTAATGAAGAGGTCCTGGAGGTGGCAGTTTGCTTTAAGGTCTGAACATATATTGGGGGAGATATTTGCCAATCCTCCATTTTTGCAAGAAGAACTGGCCACAAAAACAAATGGAAAGTTCTTCTGCACTGATCTAATGTGTGGATATTGGCCATATCTGCAGAAGCCCACTCAGACATTCCCAGAAATACAAAACTTGACTTGGGCATTCTACAAAATGTGAGGTAATTGTGTGTGGTCGAACACACAGTTAAGTATTTTACCATATTGGTGGTGTTTTTAAACTTCAAATTTGTATTCTTGACATCTGATATAAATGCTGTAGGTGCAGCAGGGTGGCAGAAACCAAACAGGACTAGGCACTACCATATTTAACAGCTTTTTGTCACAAATGGCTCTAACTACAAAATACATGAGTAAGGCTGGGAAGTGAACCTTTACTTACAGTGCTCATGTATTGTGCTTTTTACCCTACTTTTCATTGATTCATATTTGTTGACTACGCCCTGGTGAAACAGCACATTTATCAGTTCCTTCATCATTACAGGGATCACATTGCATGTCAGGAGGGGGGATCATCTTGCTGTTTTTTACAAGTATATTTTAACACCTGCCCTTTTAACTGATAGAGTGACCATGGCAAACAAACTTATACTTATACTAAACTTAAAATTATTTGTATAATTGCTTTCTCATTGCATAAGTGATGTGACTTTCTCTATCAAAATGTTGGAATACTTATTAGTCACCATAAAACTAAAAAAGAGCAAACTGTAGATAGATTCTCAGATTTTCTTGGCAAAACATTTATGGGTGTCGTCTTTTCATTTTACATCCCACGTTGTTTAGTCATTTACTGTTTTGTCCTCATCTCAATATGTTAGATGTGAAATCTGTAACAATAACATTAAGTTGTAGGTAATTTAGGTAATTTCCAGTTCAAATACATTTTTACATGGAGCAAAGTGCCCCTTCCACATCGTACACTTAAACCCTTACATAATCTTTATACTGTGTTTATACTCTAGTGAGCATGTTCAATAAATCCACCTCATTGTTTCTGCACGTTTTCCATTTGATCAGTTCCACTGACCATATAGGTCTTGTTGTATAGTTTCATGTAATCCATCTTTTTCCCTGTGTACTTTGCCAGCACACCTTTACCTTTTTCTTTAGTATTCAGGACCTCCACAAGACTGTCATTTCCAGATGTTGTAGTGAAGAAACTAGCATGAGCAAGTCCGATTTGTAATGTCAGCCAAGAGTGATAGTTGGTCACAGGACGCTGTTGGCTGGATCTTTGTGATTGGTGGACTATTCTCAGTGACATTGAGCTGTTTAAAAACTCACTGACTCACTCGCACTGGTGCAACACACACTAACGCCACCACCCTGTCAGTGTTACTGCAGTGCTGAGAATAATCCACCACCCAGATAGTACCAGTTTATTGCACTGGTGTGACTGAATCAGACACAGAAGGGCTGTTGGAGTTTTCACCGTTCACTCTGTAGACAAACCGAGTTTGTCATTCTGCTTTGGAGACTTTTGCTTGTAATTGTACACACCTACCACCTTGGAAGGAGTGTCTAATCGAGTGGACAGTGAGTGGACACAACGTTTAAAAACTCTAGCAGCACTGCTGTTTCTGATGTATGCTACGATTACTTTTGTATTCGCTGACGTTATGACTTGGGATTCTGGTATGTTAATTTTGACCTGAACCATTTTCGTGACTCTTCATTTGAACTCATTAAACTTGGACTTTCAAAGGAAAGAGGTCTGTGCTTTTCATTAGTTTCAGACCATAGAAATGTGCAGATTTTGACCATGAAGATCATTAGACCTGACATTTTTACCCCCTTTTTTGACCACTTGCACTAAACTGTGCTTTCAACCTCACAGAGTGACCATGTTCCAGAGTCAGGAGAAGTGACTGAAAGCCCGACTCCTCTGATTAACTGCCACAGTGCTTCTGCTTTTCTTCCTCCACAATGTAAAACCAGTCACGCGTTGCCTGTGTAGTCAGGACAGACAGCTGCAGCACTAACATCAGATGTCAAATTATTAACACTCACACTGCAGGAGAACTGGAAATGACGTGTGAAGTAGGAGAGAGAAGCAGGAGCTCTGATGCTGTGTGCATCGACTTTCAGTTCAGTTACACTCCCCTGCCAACCAATTCCGTTCAGCTGGTGATATCCATGCACTGAGTTGATGACAAGTAAGTGCCAGCTAGTTGGCTGTTCAAGTTTGTTCCTTGTGAGAATTAACTCCATGTTAAAGAATAAAGAGAGAAAGAAAGTCGTTCGAGCTGCAGTAAAGTTCTTGTTCTGTGCGGAAAATGGCTTCCGCCTGAGGACATAGTAGTGCACTTCTCATGTTCGCCAAACGTATAGGGAAGCTCTATATGTAACCGTGTGCATATTCTCTAGAGCGTAATGTCCCTTAAATACTATTCCTGCTAGAACTGAATGTTAATACTTATTATTTATTAAGTGATCATTTCTTATCTGATTTAGCAGTTTACAATATTTGTTCGAATATGATTTGATGTTTTTTTTGTTATTTTTTTATTTCAGACTGTGAGCAATGCTGAATGTCAAGTTGTTCTGCTAAGTACTATTGGATTACAATACAGTTTAATAAGAAGAAATGATGTTGCCTTGTCTTTATTCCTGTGTCCTTAACGATGCACCATCCTGTTTACTGTGAAACCCAATACGAGCTAGCCCTACCTATATCCTCTGAAACACTTAGACAAGAAGAAGAACGTTTTTGAGAAGGTGATGCAGCTGGAGAGACTTATCGAGGAAGAGGCTCTACTTGTGGAAGAAATGAGACAACAGTGGAACCATCTTACAAGAACCTGCAGGGCTTTGAGGGACCAGGCTGGTGTGTTATCAGATGGCCTGGCCACACAGAGTGAGAAGTGAAATGAAAATACCCCCAAAATAGCAGATCAGAATCATTTTCAGTTATAATTAGTTTTAAACAAATGTAGGTGATGATAAAAAGCATATAGTGATTATAAATCCAGTATGAAGATGAAATTCCAGATTCTTATGAAAGAACCATGAAACTACAGGGGCCGATTTCCTGCACAGGGATTAAGCTTAGTCTTGGACTATATTTGGGTGTTCATCTATGGGACAAGTTGGAATGGGAAGTGAACATGGACAAGCTGTACAAGAAGGGTCAAAGCCAGAGCTACTTTTTGAAGACTGAGGTTCTTTGGTGTGACAACCTAGCTGCTATGAACTTTCTACAAATCTGTGGTGCCAAATATAATTTTTCTGTGCCATTGTGTGCTGGGCAGCAGTACTACAACAAAAGACCCAAATAGACTGAACAAGATCATTAGACTGACCGACTCAGTCCTGGGGGCTAAACTGGACACAGTGGAGATGGTGCTGGAGAGGGTAATGGGATGTTTGCAAAGGTGTCCGTGATCATGAAGAACTCTCACCCAGTCCACAAAACACTACATGGACAGAGAGCACCCAATGGGCAGCAGACCTCGCTGCAGGACACTGACAGGTCATTTCTTCCTACAGCCATCAGATTGTACAAATCTACACTCCAATCCATCAAATTAATCTGTTACTCAGCATCATTGGACATCTGTATGTCAAGTGCACTGCATTTCCATCACTGCCTGTTCTGCTCTAGTCATCTTTTGCACAATACTGTGTGTTACAGCAGTTCTGCATTAAGTACTTAGTACTATGCAGTAATACTGCAACTGTAAATGACCTCATCCGTGGATTACTGTTACCATCACACAGTAACATTAACTGTGACAGTAACTGTGGCTATGACTGTGGCAATAACTGTAACTTCAATACCTATATATGAGGGTTAGGGTCCTCTATAACAGAAATATGCTACAAAGCCATTCAGGGAAACTGAATATCCATGTACCAGTCCTTGGTGTGGCAACGTCAGACAAAGCTGTAGACCACTAGAATAACCAGCTGTACTGAGTACTCCTCCTCTTCCCTGCCCGCTTCTCCAACTAAAGTATAGAACATAGCCAAAGTCAAGTTTATTACAATGGTCAGTGGCTTGTCTAGGCTGAGGTCTAAACTAGACATAGGTTTTAATTTAAACTAATAAGATTATTTTGAATCTCTTCTGTCACATACGTGTTATTTGTGTAAAAATGACTGACATGAGCTCTACGAAGGACTGTCAATTCATGGATGCAAATGTATGGATGCAGTTACTGCACAGAACCTGGCCCCAGTTTGAACATAAGAAAGCTCTCATTTGAACTTAATTTGTCCTCATTTCTGTGTAATAGAATGGCAGGATGTCATGCTTTGTATGTTTTTTACAGACACTGATATGACCCCTACCGAGTGAAGGATTTCAGTGGTATTCATGGCATTATTTCCATTATTACATTCATGTCATGACATTTTCTATCTCTGTATTTTCCCCATCGTCTCATTACAGGTTTATTAGCATTCCAATGGTTGTGAGCAGCCAGGCCTTCCATGTCTGCAGAAGAAGGCATATGCCTTCATGCCTTTCAAGCTTAGGACCACCATGACACTTTGGGTCTGTTTACTCCTGCCATAAAGAGCCGTAAATCCCAGAAATATCAAACAAGTTACAGCAGCTTCAAGAAAAATGACATTCACTGGTTTGATGGTGGCGTTACAGGAAAGCATTAAGCGTTTTTATTCAAAAGCATCTGGTCTGTAGCATCTGTGTCCTACACACAAAATTCATTCTTTTTTTGGTAATTTCTTGATCCTTCCTACTTCAAGATTTTTTTTTTACCAATCCTCACATATCTGGTAGCAAAATACCTGCAATATTTATAATGAATAATAATTATAATGAATAATGTCAACTTGTACCTTTTGAAAACTTTGACTTTGAACAAGCCCATTTTAACAAAATCTGTTCAGCACATTATTTTGAGGGGGTATGTCAAGTTTGGTGGACATTTGTCACAAGAAAGCGAGGCCAATAGTACATAATTCTTAGAAACCATTCATCCAGTCAACCTACAATTCTACATGCTGCATCTTTAGCCTGTTCTATAATAGTCTGACCAGAGGACTTGATATGTCAGTTATTGTGGTTGGTATTAGCCAATCACATTCAAGCATACATTTGACATGCTAAACATTCACCAATCAGGGTACAACTTAAGGGGATTTATCAATGTAGGCATATTCTATTAACCAGTGAAGTTGCCAGAAATGCCTTACAATAATGCTGTCATATGCTGTTTCCTATATGTTACATTTACAGATACACCATACATAATCAATACCAATACATAAACTTATTGATCGATACACAGTACCGATCCGATACCATTGTTAAATAAATAAACTGTATACCTCACCATGTGGGAGAGATTTAAAGCATCAGGATTGATGTAAACATTATCTCACTAACTTTGTAAAATAGTTATAAATGTAGTAAATTGCTATTTATTTGTCACTAAAATAAGAAACAATTGTGCAGGACCTTGGCACAGCATTCACCTTACAATGTTTATTTATAAATATTTATAGGAGACAGTTACACATGCCAGATTTAGTTCTTTTCAAAGGATACAAAAGTCTTAATATGAGATATGACTATTAACAGAATGTTTTTTTTAGTTGAAAATGCAATAATTTTGATGATTGGTTATGTGTATTGATTTGTAATGATCATTATCATTGGGCCTGTTGTGCTGGTTCTTTAGGTCTCATTGGGCCTGTTGTGGTTGGAACTTTTTTTCTATATTGGCATAAAAAACAAATCCTAAAATTTAGGCCTACTTGAAGCCATAGCTAACACTCGTGTGACTCCAGTGTTGTGACTGTTTTTTTTCATGGTAATTCCTACTCCATCCACTATGTGGCAGTATATTGGAAGTAGGCCAGGTTACAAGCCAAAAGGGAGGGAACTATGAAGCAGCAAGGTGGTTTAGATGTGGCTCACTTCAGGCCTCACTGTAATGAAGATCCTTACTGGTGGAACTACAGGTTCTAACACTCACTGTAAGTTTGCTATCATTTAATTCTTTATATATTCAGTCAAGCTTTGTGTATGTTTTATTCATGAGGTTTTGTGCTGTTCTGCTTTTGCAGAAAGCTTCACTTTTGTCTTGTTTTCTGTTTGTTTGTTTCTCTATTTGCAGTCCTTACAACTAACTTGCTCTTCTTATGGACATTGGGATAAACTTTACACACAGAAGACAAATGTATCGCTCCTGAATTGACTCTCAGCAACTCAAACCAGGGATTTCCATGGTTCAGACTTTCCTTTCACAAGGAAACACCCAGGATTATAAACTGTTATCAGAAAGAAGGATGTCTGGAATACAAACCACTTTGTGAGAGCTTGGCACAGCATTCACCTTACAATGTGTTCATTTATTTATAAGTATTTATAGGAGACAGTCACACATGCCAGATTTTGTTCTTTTCAAAGGATACAAAAGTCTTCATATGAGATGTCTATTAACAGAATGTTTTTTTTTTAGTTGAAAAAACAGTAATTTTGATGATTGGTTATGTGTTGATTTGTAATTATCATTGGGCCTGTTGTGCTGGTTCTTTAGGTCTCATTGTGCCTGTTGTGGTTGGATCTTTAAACCACTTGCCTATTGTCTATTTTCTATATTGGCATAAAAAAAAATCCAAAAACTTAGGCCTACTTGAAGCCATAGCTGACACTCGTTTGACTCCAGTGTTGTGACTGTTTTTTTCATGGTAATTCCTACTCCATCCACTATGTGGCAGTATATTGGAAGTAGGCCAGGTTACAAGCCAAAAGGGAGGGAACTATGAAGCAGCAAGGTGGTTTAGATGTGGCTTCATGAGGTTTTGTTCTGTTATGCTTTTGCAGAAAGCTTCACTTTTGTCTTGTTTTCTGTTTGTTTGTTTCTCTATTTGCAGTCCTTACAACTAACTTGCTCTTCTAATGGACATTGGGATAAACTTTAAACACAGAAGACAAATGTATCACTCCTGAATTGACTCTCAGCAACTCAAACCAGGGATTTCCATGGTTCAGACTTTCCTTTCACAAGGAAACACCCAGGATTATAAACTGTTATCAGAAAGAAGGATGTCTGAAATACAAACCACTTTGTGAGAGCTTTCCAACTCCTATGTTTTGGATTGGTTCTATGGACTTCAAGTAAGTACCGTTAATAAGAGGGTGAGTACAGACAAAATTTTACCCACCTTCAAGCACTAGTGAGCAGTCCACAAGAAATCTGCAGGCTCTCTTAAGTACTTTTTTTGTAAATTGTGATCTGGCTATTCTAAGGGTAGTAGTATATTTCAGATGTCTCTCTACACTACAGCTGATTTTGGATTTATATGCTTTATGGATGTTTAACTGGAACAATATTACATTAAAATGGTTAAAATAGGCATATTGTACGATAGTGTCACAGTAGTGATTTATTCATTATGAAAATGCACTACATGCATGTTTAGAACCTCTAAAGTGCTAAAAGTGCACATTTTGTTTTTGTCTTTTACCATCAACAGCACCTGTTGCAGGAATTCTGGCTATTCTGATTAAATATCCTTGTCAAAATGGAAAGACTGGAAATGTTGAGGAAATATAATGAGTGTAGTTTCTCTGTTCTCCATCGTTTTTTTTAAAGTCATGTTTGAGATTTTAGGACATTGTTTGTGAGTGAGAGGAGGGGCAAAGTGAATATCTAATGATCCAATATCAAACTAAGTTGGCTGAGCTTTCCAAACTCAAGGTTCTCAAACTCAAATGTGCTTGGATTTTAAGTGACTGTGTTTTTTAGCTCATTAGTAAGACAGCCCGATTAATTTCTGTGAAGTTTCATTTACTAGTGTTTGCAAATGAAGCTTCTCTTAGTCTGAGAAATATGTGGAAATAGTACCACCAGTTAAAGTGATGAAATTGGGTATGACGTCCGGTCCTCTATCACAGAGAAAGGCTTCACCTCTGCTGCCTGGAATCTGTTGTGCTCTCCGAAAACATCGAGAAGGTGCTACACCAAGACCTTACCCAGTCACATCAGTCAGGTAAGTGATGGTTTACTTTATTCAAATCTTTTTTCAGTCAAATGATTTTTAGTTGCTGGACCAGGAATAAAAATAGTTTATTTCTAGTGTCTTTTGGACCTAAAAGGAGAACTTCTGTTTTGTTACTGTTAAGAAGAAAGAAGTTATGTGACATCCAGAGTTTTATATCCTTTACACAGTCCTCCATTTTCTTTAATCTAAATTTATCAACATGATGGGCTGATATATAGAGCTGTGTGTCATCTGCAATGGCAATGGAAATTATAACTGCCCAGTGGTATAAATGGTACATGTATAATGTAAATAATAGCAGTCCTAAAATAGAGTATTGTGGAACTCCATATCTTACTTGTGTAATTTGATGATAAATCTTTTATCTTTATAAATGTGATGGTGTTCATTTAGATATGATTTGAACCACGGTAGGGCTGTTCCTGTGATTCCAACCATTTTTTCTAATCTTTCTAGTAGAATAGTGTGAACTATTGTATCAAAGGCTGCACTGCGGTCTAGTAGGGCTAATAAAGATACGTAGCCTTGATCAGAGGCAAGAAAGAGATCTTTGTAATCTTCACTAGGGCTGTCTCTGCGCTACGATGGGGTCTGAATCCAGATATGAATTTCTTATTCATGAATGGACTAGGAGATTTGGTTTCTTAATTAAAGGTTTCATGACTGCTAATTTAAGGGTTTTGGGTACATGCCCTAAGCTAAGGGATGAATTTACTATTGTTAAAAGAGGTCTGATTATAATTGGGAGCATTTCTTTTAGTATTTTAGACGGGTCAAGTGTACAGTTTGTGCAATTTGCTGAGGAAATCTTTTTCTAGTTCTGGCTGTGGAAGTGGGTAGAAGGCTTCCAGCCTTTATTCTACAACCAAGTTCTGTTCTAAAGCAGCCACACCAGGCAATTTTGATTTAAGGTCAAATGTTTGATTTAATAAGGAGTGTTGAATTTGTTGTTTAATGCTTTCTATTTTATTATTAAAATAAAAACATTACTGATTAAAGAAGCTGGAATCTGGGGTTGAGTATCTGCCTGGCTTTTAGTAAGTTTAGAGATCTCACTAAAAATACTCTGGGATTGTTTTTGTAATTATCGATCAGTGAGGCCAAATACGCTGAGAGAGATTTAATGAGTCCCTTTCTATATTGACTAAGGCTGTCCTTCCAGGCAGAGTGGAACACTCTAGTTGGGTTGTCCACCATTTTCGCTCTAGTTTCTGCGCTGTTTGTTTTAAGGTACGAGTTTGATCACTGTACCACTGTGCGAGCGGAGCCACTTTGTCTAAGGTTAATTGAAGGGTATTTTATAGACCGTTTGTTAATCTATCTAGCTATGTTTAATCTGACGGAGTGTAAGCTAAGGTCGGTAGGTCTGGGAGGTTTTTAGTAAACTGTACAGTGGCCATTGGGTTATTGCATGCTTTAGAAAGTGGCAAGGGGCCAAATTAACATTTTGCCTAAGATGTAGCTCATAGGAGATTAGATAATGGTCTGATGTTACTAAGCTTGAGGTAGAATATTTAGATTATCAATGCTAACACCCAGGGTCAGGACTAAATCTAGGGTATGATTACAGTAATGTGTGGGTCCAGTTACAGTTATCTAATATCGATGCAAGGGCCTTTGTTAATGGATCGTCTGCTTTTTCAAAATGAATATTAAAGTCTCCTACTATTATAACTTGTTGCACACTGAATTTTTAAAAGAATTGAGTGGTTTTGCTGGCAGAGTGTGATGCTGGAGGCCTACAAATAATAGTGTGAATGTATTTTTATTTGTGGCTGGATTTGATATATTAATGTAGAGAATCTCAAACAAAGTGAATTTTATAGTGTTTTTGAATATCAAGCGTTTTCTGGTAGATTATGCATACTCCACCTCCTCTGCCTGATAATCTAGGGCTATGTACATATTTATAACCTGCGGGGGTGGCTTCATTTAGTGCTGAATATTGATCAGGTCTAATACAGGTTTTCAGACATATGTAGTAGAGATGTATTCATTCTCCATCTACCTCTTCTAAGCCTGTCTGAATGTATATTCACACAAAGCTAAACAGGTGCATGGTCCGACAGGGAAATAGCGTTGATAGTGCTATCAATGATATTATTGGTTAGACTCTGGGAGATCAAAATCAAGGTCAAGTCTTGGGTAGGAATTATGGCAGTGGTAGTAAAATGTGCATTCCTGGTTTCTAGGATTGAATCAGGTCATTGTCCATCATCAGCATGTGAATGGCAGCTCTATCCTTCGGCGTTGAGGTACCTGATTATTTACTTTTATCTAATATCCCATTTAAGACCTAATTGAAGTCCTGCCAAAAGCATTTGTCCTTGGGCATTTCCCAATTTATTAACTCCATGAAAGAAAGATGGATCCTCCATGTTAGGAGCATAGATATTACACAGTGTTATTCCCCCCCCCCCCCCCATTTATATTGGCTTCTATATAAATAACTCTACCATTACTATCCTTATACTCTCTCAGCAAAGTTCAAACTCCTATGGACCAAAAAAAGAACTCCATAAGAACCATTAATATTCCAGGAAACTACCTTAACATAAGCACTATTTGCCATTCATATGATAAGATAACAAAACTGAAATAAAAGATTGGCATAGCAATCGTTCCATGCCATCTGACCTTCCTAATTTCAAAATATAGGCTACTGCTTTTGTACCAGTGAACATTATTAGGATACCTCTAATTCTAAATAGAACCAGCATAGCCAAACAGGCCAACAAAAATCTTTTCTCCACAGCAGAGGAGAGAACATGAACAGAAAAATGTCTCCAGTAGCCAGCTGAGGATTCTCTTCTTGTTAAATTCATGTCCACAAAACTAACAACAAAGAGAAAAAAGGAAGAAAAAAAAGAAGAGAACTTAACTTGGGTCAGTGGAATGTCTGAGACGTCTACTAGGTTATAGCCTAAACAGCTACACAAAGCTATCCAGACCAATCATAACTCTCGGTCTCCTTCTGCTAGTGGATGTTTTATAGTTTATTCTCCATCAGTAACTTGCTTCTTGATGAACTTGACAGCTTCTGTTGTGACGTCAAACTTTGTTTCTCCTCTTCCACGCAAACTGGAGCGCTGCAGAAAAGACTAAAGGAAACCTCACTTTCTTGTCACGCAGCAGCTGTTTCGCCAATCAGAACGTTTTCCTCCTCTCAACCAGCTTCTTCGACATGTATGGAAACAAGGAAATGTTGCTTCCACTCCACACTACACCTCCTTTCTCCCTCACAGCTTTTAAGACATTATCTCACTAACTAACTTCTGTGTTTACTTTCGAGGATGGTGGCCATGGAGAGGCACTGGGAGCATCAGCGTGACCAGGGCCAGCCCAAGACTTTATGGGGCCCTAAGCAGATTGTCATTTGGGGCCCCCATACCACTACCTTAGCACCAGATGCTTCATCATTCCGTATGCTGCACTGTGTGTATTGTACCCATTAGCATTATTTGTAATTAGCTTACATCGTACACAAAAATGTTCTAATTAATTTTCACTTTTAAATACAGAGTGATGTATACATGTTCAGTATCATTAGCAGACAAGACACTGCATTTACAGTAGTTAATGAGTTAATTTTCTTAATTTTTTCTTCAACAGATGTAGAAAAGTGTGAGAAAGGCACCTATTATTGACAGGTCCCCTAACTCTGACCACCTCTTCATATTGCGCAATTTCCTTTTTCTCCCTGGGCCAGAAAAAAGAAAAACAAAAAAAAGTGGAAGGCCTAAGGTGGGAGCTGATTTTTTTTCTTTGAGCGATTTGCTGATTGAGATATTGTTCAACGCTGAAGCAACTGGGTCTTTATCAACTTTGTCTATGGCTCTGCATGCTCCAGCAGAGAGGGCAACTACTCCAGACAGTGTTCTCATTGATGGAGATTTTATTGTAAGACCCTATTAAATATCGGGCCCAAAGAGTAATGCTGCGGTACCTGTGGCCTGGAAGACCTCTAGTACACTAAATTCCAGACACCGTTTGGAAGAAAACAGACGCCAGGATCGAGGAAGCAAGCCATTCAGCTGACTCTTCGTGCTCCACTGCTGACTGCAGGTTTGACATTCTGTACTCTGTCCATTCTGTCAGGTAAGTGATGATTTACTATATTCAAACCATTTGTTCTGCCCTTTCTCTGCTTGTATTAAAAACGTAATATTAGTATCACTTGCTCACATTTAAACAAACCCTGCAGTATCGAGCATATATTGAGAACAGAAAATTGGTTTTAACAATCTTAGGGGGGGAAAAAAGGAAACCTACGTATCAATTCTTACCAGTACCACTAACTTCCACAAATAAATTTAAATTTAGACTGTTAAATATACAACGTAAGTCAGGTATGCCGGGCAGATTCTCAACCCCAGATCCCTACTACCTTAACCAGTAATATTTTTATAATAAAATTTTAATAATAATATAGAAAACATTTGACAGCCATGTTTGCTATTAAGGAGTGTTGGATTTGTTGTCACCTGGTGTAGCTGATTTAGAACATGAGTTAAAATGTTAGTTGCAGAACAAAGGCTGGAAGTCTTCTACTCACTTCCACAGCCAGAACTAACAAATAACTATTTCCTCAGTAAATTTTACAACCTGTACACTCGACCCGATTCCCTTTAAAATACTGACCAAATTACTCCCAATTATAATCAGACCTCTTTTAACAATAGTAAATTCATAGCCTTTGACACTATAGATAACACTCTTTGAAAGATTAGAGAACATGGTTGAAATCAGAGAAACAGCCCTATTGTGGTTCAAATCATATCTAAACGAACCCTATCAGTCCGTATTTCTAAATTACATAGATGTCCGATATGGAGTTCCACAATGCTCTATTTAAGGGCATCTATTATTTACATTATAGATGTTACCACAGGGCAGTTATAAGCAGACAGGATGTTAACTTACAGATGCAGAGGACACTGCTCTATATATCAGCCAAACCTGATAGTCCTCAATTTTCTTTAATCTAGAGTTACTGTGTAAAGGATGTACTCTGGATGCCACATGACTTTGTTCTCCTTAACAGTAACAAAACATAGGTTCTCTTTTTAGGTCTGAAAAACACTAGAAGAAAACTCTAAATGTTAGACTTGGCTGTTTTTTTGCATTATTCTGGGTCCAGCAGCTAAAAATCTTGGTGTCTTATTTAATTCAGATCTATCATTTCAGCAACATATAGCTAGATAACTAGGACAGCCTACATTGCCAAACTAAGAAATTCCTTTTCTACAGGATGCAGAAAAGCTAGTACACACTTAACCTCACGGTTAGATTATTGCAACACACTTTTGTCAGGCTGTTCCAGCAGGTACCTCAATAAACTTTGTCGTGGTTCTTCTACTTCTTCGGAGGAGGACTTCTTTTGAAAGGAGACTCGTGACCACCGTCTTTCAGTTGTAACAATGAAACATTTTATTCCAATCAAAAGTACAATGTGGAGGGAGTCTGCCAATTCTGGGTGCCCCTCTTCTCTCTCTCCCAGACAAAGGAATACCTTATGTTTTATACCCTACTATACGTCATATGTTGTTAGACTGTTCTCATATGCAGGATGTCTGCAGCACGTAGACCATGTAAGTAATGGTGGGGGCTAATGATGATTCCTTATGGATGAAATGCAGACACAGCTGGACCCCTTAACATCTCTTTTACGTTATGTTTGTTCAGTTCATGTACAGTTTCTCACATTAGGTCTGGGAACGAATCCCACTCTCCTTTCCAAGACTACCCCATGGGCCTCACTATATTCAGTTTCTATACATGTATTGACTTTCTTTTTTGCGTTACAGGTTCTCAGGAACCCCATCAACCCAACAAATGTATTTTCATCGGCAACTGTGTGGCTCACTATCTAAACTGTGTGTTCTGCAACTCTGTAACATATAAGTGATCATTCATTTCCATACATGTATTGACTTTCTTTATGGTCTTACAGGCTTTTTGGACCCCATGACCCCACCCCCCTCCTCCATCCTAATGGTGGATCCAGCTGAGAAGGGTCTGTGCATCTGCAACGGTGTATGGTTCGCTGTCCATCATTCTGCAACTCTGTAACAGGGAAGTGATCGTTCAGTTTCTATACATGTATTGACTTTCTTTTTTGTCTCAAAGGTCTTTCGGACCACATGAACCAAGGGTCTGTGCATCTGCAACTGTGTGTGACTTGCTACTATCTGTCTGCAAGTGTGTAACAGGTAAGTGATCATTCCGTTTCTATACATGTATTGACTTTCTTTTTTTGTCTTACAGGTTTTTCGGACCGCATGAACCAAGGGTCTGTGCATCTGCAACTGTGTGTGACTCGCTATCTATCTGTCTGCAAGTGTGTAACGGTAGGTGATCATTCAGTTTCTATACATGTATTGACTTTCTTTTTTTTGTCTAACAGGTTTTTCAGACCGCATGAACCAAGGGTCAGTGCATCTGCAACTGTGTGTGACTCACTATCTGTCTGCAGATGTGTAACAGGTAGGCGATCATTCAGTTTCTATACATGTATTGACTTTCTTTTTTTGTCTTACATGTTTTTCGGACCACATTAACCAAGGGTCTGTGCATCTGCAACTGTGTGTGACTCGCTACTCTCTGTCTGCAAGTGTGTAACAGGTAGGTGATCATTCAGTTTCTATACATGTATTGACTTTCTTTTTTTTGTCTTACAGGTTTTTCGGACCGCATGAACCAAGGGTCTTTCCATTGCCACTGTGTGTGTGGCTCGCTATCAATCTGTCTGCAAGTGAGTAACAGGTAAGTGATCATTCAGTTTCTATACATGTATTGACTTTCTTTTTTTGTCTTACAGGTTGTTCGGACCACATGAACCGAGGGCCTGTGCATCTGCAACTGTGTGTGACTCGCTACTCTGTCTGCAAGTGTGTAACAGGTAGGTTGATCATTCAGTTTCTATACATGTATTGACTTTCTTTTTTTTGTCTTACAGGTTTTTCGGACCGCATGAACCAAGGGTCTTTCCATTGCCACTGTGTGTGACTCGCTACTATCTGTCTGCAAGTGTGTAACAGGTAAGTGATCATTCAGTTTCTATACGTGTATTGACTTTCTTTTTTTGCCTTACAGATTTTTCGGACCGCATGAACCAAGGGTCTGTGCATCTGCAACTGTGTGTGACTCGCTATCTATCTGTCTGCAAGTGTGTAACGGTAGGTGATCATTCAGTTTCTATACATGTATTGACTTTCTTTTTTTTGTCTAACAGTTTTTTCGGACCGCATGAACCAAGGGTCTGTGCATCTGCAAGTGTGTAACAATTAGGTGATCATTCAGTTTCTATACATTTATTGACTTTCTTTTTTTTGTCTAACAGGTTTTTCGGACCGCATGAACCAAGGGTCTGTGCATCTCCAACTGTGTGTGACTCGCTATCTGTCTGCAAGTGTGTAACAGGTAGGTGATCATTCAGTTTCTATACATGTATTGACTTTCTTTTTTTGTCTTACAGGTTTTTCAGAACGCATGAACCAAGGGTCTGTGCATCTGCAACTGTGTGTGATTCGCTCCTATCTTTCTGCAAGTGTGTAATAGGTAGGTGATCATTCAGTTTCTATACATGTATTGACTTTCTTTTTTTTGTCTAACAGGTTTTTCGGACCGCATGAACCAAGGGTCTGTGCATCTCCAACTGTGTGTGACTCGCTATCTGTCTGCAAGTGTGTAACAGGTAGGTGATCATTCAGTTTCTATACATGTATTGACTTTCTTTTTTTGTCTTACAGGTTTTTCAGAACGCATGAACCAAGGGTCTGTGCATCTACAACTGTGTGTGATTCGCTACGATCTGTCTGCAAGTGTTTAACAGGTAAGTGATCATTCAGTTTCTATACATGTTTTGACTTTCTTTTTTTGTCTTACAGGTTGTTCGGACCACATGAACCGAGGGCCTGTGCATCTGCAACTGTGTGTGACTCGCTACTCTGTCTGCAAGTATCTAACAGGTAGGTGATCATTCAGTTTCTATACATGTATTGTCTTTCTTTTTTTGTCTAACAGGTTTTTCGGACCGCATGAACCAAGGGTCTGTGCATCTGCAACTGTGTGTGACTCGCTATCTGTCTGCAAGTGTGTAACAGGTAAGTGATCATTCAGTTTCTATACATGTATTGACTTTCTTTTTTTGTCTTACAGGTTTTTCGGCCCACATGAACCAAGGTTCTTTCCATTTTCACTGTGTGTGTGGCTCTCTATCAATCTGTCTGCAAGTGTGTAACAGGTAGGTGATCATTCAGTTTCTATACATGTATTGACTTTCTTTTTTTTGTCTTACAGGTTTTTCGGACCGCATGAACCAAGGGTCTGTGCATCTCCAACTGTGTGTGACTCGCTATCTGTCTGCAAGTGTGTAACAGGTAGGTGATCATTCAGTTTCTATACATGTATTGACTTTCTTTTTTTTGTCTTACAGGTTTTTCGGACCGCATGAACCAAGGGTCTTTCCATTGCCACTGTGTGTGACTCGCTACTATCTGTCTGCAAGTGTGTAACAGGTAAGTGATCATTCAGTTTCTATACATGTATTGACTTTCTTTTTTTGTCTTACATGTTTTTCGGACCGCATTAACCAAGGGTCTGTGCATCTGCAACTGTGTGTGACTCGCTACTCTCTGTCTGCAAGTGTGTAACAGGTAAGTGATCATTCAGTTTCTATACATGTATTGACCTAATTTTTTTTGTCTTACAGGTTTTTCGGACCGCATGAACCAAGGTTCTTTCCATTGCCACTGTGTGTGTGACTCCCTACTATCTGTCTGCAAGTGTGTAACAGGAAGGTGATCATTCAGTTTCTATACATGTATTGACTTTCTTTTTTTGTCTTACAGGTTTTTCGGTACGCATGAAGCAAGGGTCTGTGCATCTGCAACTGTGTGTGACTCGCTACTATCTGTCTGCAAGTGTGTAATAGGTAGGTGATCATTCAGTTTCTATACATGTATTGACTTTCTTTTTTTGTCTTAAAGGTCTTTCGTACCCCATGAACCAAGGGTCTGTGAATCTGCAACTGTGTGTGACTCGCTATCAATCTGTCTGCAAGTGTGTAACAGGTAGGTGATCATTCAGTTTCTATACATGTATTGACTTTCTTTTTTTTGTCTTAAAGGTCTTTCGGACCTCATGAACCAAGGGTCTGTGCATCTGCAACTCGCTGCTATCTGTCTGCAAGTGTAACAGGTAAGTGATCATTCAGTTTCTATACGTGTATTGACTTTCTTTTTTGTCTTACAGGTTTTTCGGAACTCATGAACCAAGGGTCTGTGCATCTGCAACTGTGTGTGACTCGCTACGATCTGTCTGCAAGTGTGTAACAGGCAAGTGATCATTCAGTTTCTATACATGTATTGACCTTCTTTTTTTGTCTTATAGGTTTTTCGGACCGCATGAACCAAGGGTCTTTCCATTGCCACTGTGTGTGACTTCCTACTATCTGTCTGCAAGTGTGTAACAGGTTGGTGATCATTCAGTTTCTGTACATGTATTGACTTTCTTTTTTTGTCGTAAAGGTCTTTCGGACCACATGAACCAAGGGTCTGTGCATCTGCAACTAAAAGGTTGGTGATCATTCAGTTTCTATACATGTTTTGACTTTCTTTTTTTGTCTTACAGGTTGTTCGGACCACATGAACCGAGGGCCTGGGCATCTGCAACTGTGTGTGACTCGCTACTCTCTGTCTGCAAGTGTGTAACAGGTAGGTGATCATTCAGTTTCTATACATGTTTTGACTTTCTTTTTTTGTCTTACAGGTTTTTCAGACCGCATAAACCAATGGTCTTTCCATTGCCACTGTGTGTGTGGCTCGCTATCAATCTGTCTGCAAGTGAGTAACAGGTAAGTGATCATTCAGTTTCTATACATGTATTGACTTTCTTTTTTTGTCTTACAGGTTGTTCGGACCACATGAACCGAGGGCCTGTGCATCTGCAACTGTGTGTGACTCGCTACTCTGTCTGCAAGTATCTAACAGGTAGGTGATCATTCAGTTTCTATACATGTATTGTCTTTCTTTTTTTGTCTAACAGGTTTTTCGGACCGCATGAACCAAGGGTCTGAGCATCTCCAACTGTGTGTGACTCGCTATCTGTCTGCAAGTGTGTAACAGGTAGGTGATCATTCAGTTTCTATACATGTATTGACTTTCTTTTTTTGTCTTACAGGTTTTTCGGAACGCATGAACCAAGGGTCTGTGCATCTGCAACTGTGTGTGACTCGCTATCTGTCTGCAAGTGTGTAACAGGTAGGTGATCATTCAGTTTCTATACATGTATTGACTTTCTTTTTTTGTCTTACAGGTTTTTCAGACCGCATAAACCAATGGTCTTTCCATTGCCACTGTGTGTGTGGCTCGCTATCAATCTGTCTGCAAGTGTGTAACAGGTAAGTGATCATTCAGTTTCTATACATGTATTGACTTTCTTTTTTTGTCTTACAGGTTTTTCGGTATGCATGAAGCAAGGGTCTGTGCATCTCCAACTGTGTGTGACTCGCTATCTGTCTGCAAGTGTGTAACAGGTAAGTGATCATTCAGTTTCTATACATGTATTGACTTTCTTTTTTTGTCTTACAGGTTTTTCGGACCACATGAACCAAGGTTCTTTCCATTTTCACTGTGTGTGTGGCTCTCTATCAATCTGTCTGCAAGTGTGTAACAGGTAGGTGATCATTCAGTTTCTATACATGTATTGACTTTCTTTTTTTGTCTTACAGGTTTTTCGGTATGCATGAAGCAAGGGTCTGTGCATCTCCAACTGTGTGTGACTCGCTATCTGTCTGCAAGTGTGTAACAGGTAGGTGATCATTCAGTTTCTATACATGTATTGACTTTCTTTTTTTTGTCTTACAGGTTTTTCGGACCGCATGAACCAAGGGTCTTTCCATTGCCACTGTGTGTGACTCGCTACTATCTGTCTGCAAGTGTGTAACAGGTAAGTGATCATTCAGTTTCTATACATGTATTGACTTTCTCTTTTTGCCTTACAGATTTTTCGGACCGCATGAACCAAGGGTCTGTGCATCTGCAACTGTGTGTGACTCGCTATCTATCTGTCTGCAAGTGTGTAACGGTAGGTGATCATTCAGTTTCTATACATGTATTGACTTTCTTTTTTTTGTCTAACAGGTTTTTCGGACCGCATGAACCAAGGGTCTGTGCATCTGCAAGTGTGTAACAAGTAGGTGATCATTCAGTTTCTATACATGTATTGACTTTCTTTTTTTTGTCTAACAGGTTTTTCGGACCGCATGAACCAAGGGTCTGTGCATCTCCAACTGTGTGTGACTCGCTACTATCTGTCTGCAAGTGTGTAATAGGTAGGTGATCATTCAGTTTCTATACATGTATTGACTTTCTTTTTTTGTCTTACATGTTTTTCAGACCGCATAAACCAATGGTCTTTCCATTGCCACTGTGTGTGTGGCTCGCTATCAATCTGTCTGCAAGTGTGTAACAGGTAAGTGATCATTCAGTTTCTATACATGTATTGACTTTCTTTTTTTTGTCTTACAGGTTTTTCGGACCGCATGAACCAAGGGTCTGTGAATCTCCAACTGTGTGTGAGTCGCTATCTGTCGTGTAACAGGTAAGCGATCATTCAGTTTCTATACATGTATTGACTTTCTTTTTTTGTCTTACAGGTTTTTCGGACCACATGAACCAATGGTCTTTCCATTGCCACTGTGTGTGTGGCTCGCTATCAATCTGTCTGCAAGTGTGTAACAGGTAAGTGATCATTCAGTTTCTATACATGTATTGACTTTCTTTTTTTGTCTTACAGGTTTTTCAGACCGCATAAACCAATGGTCTTTCCATTGCCACTGTGTGTGTGGCTCGCTATCAATCTGTCTGCAAGTGTGTAACAGGTAAGTGATCATTCAGTTTCTATACATGTATTGACTTTCTTTTTTTGTCTTACAGGTTTTTCGGCCCACATGAACCAAGGTTCTTTCCATTTTCACTGTGTGTGTGGCTCTCTATCAATCTGTCTGCAAGTGTGTAACAGGTAGGTGATCATTCAGTTTCTATACATGTATTGACTTTCTTTTTTTTGTCTTACAGGTTTTTCGGACCGCATGAACCAAGGGTCTGTGCATCTCCAACTGTGTGTGACTCGCTATCTGTCTGCAAGTGTGTAACAGGTAGGTGATCATTCAGTTTCTATACATGTATTGACTTTCTTTTTTTTGTCTTACAGGTTTTTCGGACCGCATGAACCAAGGGTCTTTCCATTGCCACTGTGTGTGACTCGCTACTATCTGTCTGCAAGTGTGTAACAGGTAAGTGATCATTCAGTTTCTATACATGTATTGACTTTCTTTTTTTGTCTTACATGTTTTTCGGACCGCATTAACCAAGGGTCTGTGCATCTGCAACTGTGTGTGACTCGCTACTCTCTGTCTGCAAGTGTGTAACAGGTAAGTGATCATTCAGTTTCTATACATGTATTGACCTAATTTTTTTTGTCTTACAGGTTTTTCGGACCGCATGAACCAAGGTTCTTTCCATTGCCACTGTGTGTGTGACTCCCTACTATCTGTCTGCAAGTGTGTAACAGGAAGGTGATCATTCAGTTTCTATACATGTATTGACTTTCTTTTTTTGTCTTACAGGTTTTTCGGTACACATGAAGCAAGGGTCTGTGCATCTGCAACTGTGTGTGACTCGCTACTATCTGTCTGCAAGTGTGTAATAGGTAGGTGATCATTCAGTTTCTATACATGTATTGACTTTCTTTTTTTGTCTTAAAGGTCTTTCGTACCCCATGAACCAAGGGTCTGTGAATCTGCAACTGTGTGTGACTCGCTATCAATCTGTCTGCAAGTGTGTAACAGGTAGGTGATCATTCAGTTTCTATACATGTATTGACTTTCTTTTTTTTGTCTTAAAGGTCTTTCGGACCTCATGAACCAAGGGTCTGTGCATCTGCAACTCGCTGCTATCTGTCTGCAAGTGTAACAGGTAAGTGATCATTCAGTTTCTATACGTGTATTGACTTTCTTTTTTGTCTTACAGGTTTTTCGGAACTCATGAACCAAGGGTCTGTGCATCTGCAACTGTGTGTGACTCGCTACGATCTGTCTGCAAGTGTGTAACAGGCAAGTGATCATTCAGTTTCTATACATGTATTGACCTTCTTTTTTTGTCTTATAGGTTTTTCGGACCGCATGAACCAAGGGTCTTTCCATTGCCACTGTGTGTGACTTCCTACTATCTGTCTGCAAGTGTGTAACAGGTTGGTGATCATTCAGTTTCTATACATGTATTGACTTTCTTTTTTTGTCGTAAAGGTCTTTCGGACCACATGAACCAAGGGTCTGTGCATCTGCAACTAAAAGGTTGGTGATCATTCAGTTTCTATACATGTTTTGACTTTCTTTTTTTGTCTTACAGGTTGTTCGGACCACATGAACCGAGGGCCTGGGCATCTGCAACTGTGTGTGACTCGCTACTATCTGTCTGCAAGTGTGTAACAGGTAGGTGATCATTCAGTTTCTATACATGTATTGACTTTCTTTTTTGTCTTACAGGTTTTTCGGAACTCATGAACCAAGGGTCTGTGCATCTCCAACTGTGTGTGACTCGCTACTCTCTGTCTGCAAGTGTGTAACAGGTAGGTGATCATTCAGTTTCTATACATGTTTTGACTTTCTTTTTTTGTCTTACAGGTTTTTCAGACCGCATAAACCAATGGTCTTTCCATTGCCACTGTGTGTGTGGCTCGCTATCAATCTGTCTGCAAGTGTGTAACAGGTAAGTGATCATTCAGTTTCTATACATGTATTGACTTTCTTTTTTTGTCTTACAGGTTTTTCAGACTGCATAAACCAATGGTCTTTCCATTGCCACTGTGTGTGTGGCTCGCTATCAATCTGTCTGCAAGTGTGTAACAGGTAAGTGATCATTCAGTTTCTATACATGTATTGACTTTCTTTTTTTGTCTTACAGGTTTTTCGGTATGCATGAAGCAAGGGTCTGTGCATCTCCAACTGTGTGTGACTCGCTATCTGTCTGCAAGTGTGTAACAGGTAAGTGATCATTCAGTTTCTATACATGTATTGACTTTCTTTTTTTGTCTTACAGGTTTTTCGGACCACATGAACCAAGGTTCTTTCCATTTTCACTGTGTGTGTGGCTCTCTATCAATCTGTCTGCAAGTGTGTAACAGGTAGGTGATCATTCAGTTTCTATACATGTATTGACTTTCTTTTTTTGTCTTACAGGTTTTTCGGTATGCATGAAGCAAGGGTCTGTGCATCTCCAACTGTGTGTGACTCGCTATCTGTCTGCAAGTGTGTAACAGGTAGGTGATCATTCAGTTTCTATACATGTATTGACTTTCTTTTTTTTGTCTTACGGGTTTTTCGGACCGCATGAACCAAGGGTCTTTCCATTGCCACTGTGTGTGTGACTCGCTACTATCTGTCTGCAAGTGTGTAACAGGTAAGTGATCATTCAGTTTCTATACATGTATTGACTTTCTCTTTTTGCCTTACAGATTTTTCGGACCGCATGAACCAAGGGTCTGTGCATCTGCAACTGTGTGTGACTCGCTATCTATCTGTCTGCAAGTGTGTAACGGTAGGTGATCATTCAGTTTCTATACATGTATTGACTTTCTTTTTTTTGTCTAACAGGTTTTTCGGACCGCATGAACCAAGGGTCTGTGCATCTCCAACTGTGTGTGACTCGCTACTATCTGTCTGCAAGTGTGTAATAGGTAGGTGATCATTCAGTTTCTATACATGTATTGACTTTCTTTTTTTGTCTTACATGTTTTTCAGACCGCATAAACCAATGGTCTTTCCATTGCCACTGTGTGTGTGGCTCGCTATCAATCTGTCTGCAAGTGTGTAACAGGTAAGTGATCATTCAGTTTCTATACATGTATTGACTTTCTTTTTTTGTCTTACAGGTTTTTCGGACCGCATGAACCAAGGGTCTGTGAATCTCCAACTGTGTGTGAGTCGCTATCTGTCGTGTAACAGGTAAGCGATCATTCAGTTTCTATACATGTATTGACTTTCTTTTTTTGTCTTACAGGTTTTTCGGACCACATGAACCAAGGTTCTGTCCATTTCCACTGTGTGTGGCTCTCTATCAATCTGTCTGCAAGTGTGTAACAGGTAGGTGATCATTCAGTTTCTATACATGTATTGACTTTCTTTTTTTTGTCATAAAGGTCTTTCGGACCTCATGAACCAAGGGTCTGTGCATCTGCAACTCGCTGCTATCTGTCTGCAAGTGTAACAGGTAAGTGATCATTCAGTTTCTATACGTGTATTGACTTTCTTTTTTGTCTTACAGGTTTTTCGGAACTCATAAACCAAGGGTCTTTCCATTGCCACTGTGTGTAAGGCTCGCTTTCAATCTATCTGCAAGTGTGTAACAGGTAGGTGATCATTCAGTTTCTATACATGTTTTGACTTTCTTTTTTTGTCTTAGAGGTCTTTCGGACCGCATGAACCAAGGGTCTTTCCATTGCACGTATTAAAAGGTGCACGTATTCGTCACTGTACAGTGTGTCCTCCGCATTTAACCCATCTGGTAGTGAACACACACTCACACACACACACGTGTTAGGGGCAGTGAGTACACACACACACCCAGAGCGGTGGGCAGCCAACTCCAGCGCCCGGGGAGCAGAGAGGGTAAAGGGCCTTGCTCAAGGGCCCAACAGTGGCCCTTGAGCAAGGCCCTTTACCCTCTCTGCTCCCCGGGCGCTGGAGTTGGCTGCCCAATTGCCACTGTGTGTAAGGCTCGCTTTCAATCTATCTGCAAGTGTGTAACAGGTAGGTGATCATTCAGTTTCTATACATGTATTGACTTTCTTTTTTTGTCTTAAAGGTCTTTCGGACCGCATGAACCAAGGGTCTGTGCATCTGCAACTGTGTGTGACTTCCTACTATCTGTCTGCAAGTGTGTAACAGGTAAGTGATCATTCAGTTTCTATACATGTATTGACTGTCTTTTTTTGCCTTAAAGGTCTTTCGGACCCCATGAACCAAGGGTCTGTGAATCTGCAACTGTGTGTGACTTCCTACTATCTGTCTGCAAGTGTGTAACAGGTAAGTGATCATTCAGTTTCTATACATGTATTGACTTTCTTTTTTTGTCTTACAGGTTTTTCGGTACGCATGAAGCAAGGGTCTGTGCATCTGCAACTGTGTGTGACTCGCTACTATCTGTCTGCAAGTGTGCAATAGGTAGGTGATCATTCAGTTTCTATACATGTATTGACTTTCTTTTTTTGTCTTAAAGGTCTTTCGGACCCCATGAACCAAGGGTCTGTGAATCTGCAACTGTGTGACTCGCTATCAATCTGTCTGCAAGTGTGTAAGAGGTAGGTGATCATTCTTACAGGTTTTTTGGAACTCATGAACCAAGGGTTCACCTACCTGTAACAGGTAGGTGATCAATCTTACAGGTTTTTCGGAACTCATGAACCAAGGGTCTGTGCATCTGCAACTGTGTGTGACTCGCTACGATCTGTCTGCAAGTGTGTAACAGGCAAGTGATCATTCAGTTTCTATACATGTATTGACCTTCTTTTTTTGTCTTAAAGGTCTTTCGGACCGCATGAACCAAGGGTCTTTCCATTGCCACTGTGTGTAAGGCTCGCTTTCAATCTATCTGCAAGTGTGTAACAGGTAGGTGATCATTCAGTTTCTATACATGTATTGACTTTCTTTTTTTGTCTTAAAGGTCTTTCGGACCACATGAACCAAGGGTCTGTGCATCTGCAACTGTGTGTGACTTCCTACTATCTGTCTGCAAGTGTGTAACAGGTTGGTGATCATTTAGTTTCTATACATGTATTGACTTTCTTTTTTTGTCGTAAAGGTCTTTCGGACCACATGAACCAAGGGTCTGTGCATCTGCAACTAAAAGGTTGGTGATCATTCAGTTTCTATACATGTTTTGACTTTCTTTTTTTGTCTTACAGGTTGTTCGGACCACATGAACCGAGGGCCTGTGCATCTGCAACTGTGTGTGACTCGCTACTATCTGTCTGCAAGTGTGTAACAGGTAGGTGATCATTCAGTTTCTATACATGTATTGACTTTCTTTTTTTGTCTTACAGGTTTTTCAGACCGCATAAACCAATGGTCTTTCCATTGCCACTGTGTGTGTGGCTCGCTATCAATCTGTCTGCAAGTGTGTAACAGGTAAGTGATCATTCAGTTTCTATACATGTGTTGACTTTCTTTTTTTGTCTTACAGGTTTTTCGGACCACATGAACCAAGGGTCTGTGAATCTCCAACTGTGTGTGACTCGCTATCTGTCTGCAAGTGTGTAACAGGTAGGTGATCATTCAGTTTCTATACATGTATTGACTTTCTTTTTTTGTCTTACAGGTTTTTCGGAACGCATGAACCAAGGGTCTGTGCATCTGCAACTGTGTTTGACTCGCTACTATCTGTCTGCAAGTGTGTAACAGGTAGGTGATCATTCAGTTTCTATACATGTATTGACTTTCTTTTTTGTCTTACAGGTTTTTCGGACCACATGAAACAAGGGTCTGTGCATCTGCAACTTTGTCTGACTCGCTACTATCTGTCTGCAAGTGTATAACAGGTAAGTGATCATTCAGTTTCTATACATGTATTGACTTTCTTTTTTTGTCTTACAGGTTTTTTGGACCGCATGAACCAAGGGTCTTTCCATTGCCACTGTGTGTGTGGCTCGCTATCAATCTGTCTGCAAGTGTGTAACAGGTAGGTGATCATTCAATTTCTATACATGTATTGACTTTCTTTTTTTTTCTTAAAGGTCTTTCGGACCACATAAACCAAGGGTCTGTGCATCTGCAACTAAAAGGTTGGTGATCATTCAGTTTCTATACATGTATTGACTTTCTATTTTTCTCTTACAGGTTTTTCGGTACGCATCAACCAATGGTCTTTCCATTGCCACTGTTTGTGTGGCTCGCTATCAATCTGTCTGCAAGTGTGTAACACGTAAGTGATCATTCAGTTTCTATACGTGTATTAACTTTCTTTTATTGTCTTACAGGTTTTTCGGACCGCATGAACCAAAGTTCTGTGAATCTCCAACTGTGTGTGACTCGCTATCTGTCTGCAAGTGTGTAACAGGTAGGTGATCATTCATTTTCTATACATTTATTGACTTTCTTTTTTTGTCTAACAGGTTTTTCGGACCGCATGAACCAAGGGTCTGTGCATCTCCAACTGTGTGTGACTCGCTATCTGTCTGCAAGTGTGTAACAGGTAGGTGATCATTCAGTTTCTATACATGTATTGACTTTCTTTTTTTGTCTAACAGGTTTTTCGGACCGCATGAACCAAGGGTCTGAGCATCTCCAACTGTGTGTGACTCGCTATCTGTCTGCAAGTGTGTAACAGGTAAGTGATCATTCAGTTTCTATACATGTATTGACTTTCTTTTTTTTGTCTTAAAGGTCTTTCGGACCTCATGAACCAAGGGTCTGTGCATCTGCAACTCGCTGCTATCTGTCTGCAAGTGTAACAGGTAAGTGATCATTCAGTTTCTATACGTGTATTGACTTTCTTTTTTGTCTTACAGGTTTTTCGGAACTCATAAACCAAGGGTCTTTCCATTGCCACTGTGTGTAAGGCTCGCTTTCAATCTATCTGCAAGTGTGTAACAGGTAGGTGATCATTCAGTTTCTATACATGTTTTGACTTTCTTTTTTTGTCTTAGAGGTCTTTCGGACCGCATGAACCAAGGGTCTTTCCATTGCCACTGTGTGTAAGGCTCGCTTTCAATCTATCTGCAAGTGTGTAACAGGTAGGTGATCATTCAGTTTCTATACATGTATTGACTTTCTTTTTTTGTCTTAAAGGTCTTTCGGACCGCATGAACCAAGGGTCTGTGCATCTGCAACTGTGTGTGACTTCCTACTATCTGTCTGCAAGTGTGTAACAGGTTGGTGATCATTCAGTTTCTATACATGTTTTGACTTTCTTTTTTTGTCTTACAGGTTGTTCGGACCACATGAACCGAGGGCCTGTGCATCTGCAACTGTGTGTGACTCGCTACTCTGTCTGCAAGTGTGTAACAGGTAGGTGATCATTCAGTTTCTATACATGTGTTGACTTTCTTTTTTTGTCTAACAGGTTTTTCGGACCGCATGAACCAAGGGTCTGAGCATCTCCAACTGTGTGTGACTCGCTATCTGTCTGCAAGTGTGTAACAGGTAGGTGATCATTCAGTTTCTATACATGTATTGACTTTCTTTTTTTGTCTTACAGGTTTTTCGGAACGCATGAACCAAGGGTCTGTGCATCTGCAACTGTGTTTGACTCGCTACTATCTGTCTGCAAGTGTGTAACAGGTAAGTGATCATTCAGTTTCTATACATGTATTGACTTTCTTTTTTGTCTTACAGGTTTTTCGGACCACATGAAACAAGGGTCTGTGCATCTGCAACTTTGTCTGACTCGCTACTATCTGTCTGCAAGTGTATAACAGGTAAGTGATCATTCAGTTTCTATACATGTATTGACTTTCTTTTTTTGTCTTACAGGTTTTTTGGACCGCATGAACCAAGGGTCTTTCCATTGCCACTGTGTGTGTGGCTCGCTATCAATCTGTCTGCAAGTGTGTAACAGGTAGGTGATCATTCAATTTCTATACATGTATTGACTTTCTTTTTTTTGTCTTAAAGGTTTTTCGGACAGCATGAACCAAGGGTCTGTGCATCTGCAACTGTATGTGACTCGCTATCTGTCTGCAAGTGTGTAACAGGTAGGTGATCATTCAGTTTCTATACATGTATTGACTTTCTTTTTTTTTCTTAAAGGTCTTTCGGACCACATAAACCAAGGGTCTGTGCATCTGCAACTAAAAGGTTGGTGATCATTCAGTTTCTATACATGTATTGACTTTCTATTTTTCTCTTACAGGTTTTTCGGTACGCATCAACCAATGGTCTTTCCATTGCCACTGTTTGTGTGGCTCGCTATCAATCTGTCTGCAAGTGTGTAACACGTAAGTGATCATTCAGTTTCTATACGTGTATTAACTTTCTTTTATTGTCTTACAGGTTTTTCGGACCGCATGAACCAAAGTTCTGTGAATCTCCAACTGTGTGTGACTCGCTATCTGTCTGCAAGTGTGTAACAGGTAGGTGATCATTCAGTTTCTATACATGTATTGACTTTCTTTTTTTGTCTAACAGGTTTTTCGGACCGCATGAACCAAGGGTCTGAGCATCTCCAACTGTGTGTGACTCGCTATCTGTCTGCAAGTGTGTAACAGGTAAGTGATCATTCAGTTTCTATACATGTATTGACTTTCTTTTTTTTGTCTTAAAGGTCTTTCGGACCTCATGAACCAAGGGTCTGTGCATCTGCAACTCGCTGCTATCTGTCTGCAAGTGTAACAGGTAAGTGATCATTCAGTTTCTATACGTGTATTGACTTTCTTTTTTGTCTTACAGGTTTTTCGGAACTCATAAACCAAGGGTCTTTCCATTGCCACTGTGTGTAAGGCTCGCTTTCAATCTATCTGCAAGTGTGTAACAGGTAGGTGATCATTCAGTTTCTATACATGTTTTGACTTTCTTTTTTTGTCTTAGAGGTCTTTCGGACCGCATGAACCAAGGGTCTTTCCATTGCCACTGTGTGTAAGGCTCGCTTTCAATCTATCTGCAAGTGTGTAACAGGTAGGTGATCATTCAGTTTCTATACATGTATTGACTTTCTTTTTTTGTCTTAAAGGTCTTTCGGACCGCATGAACCAAGGGTCTGTGCATCTGCAACTGTGTGTGACTTCCTACTATCTGTCTGCAAGTGTGTAACAGGTTGGTGATCATTCAGTTTCTATACATGTTTTGACTTTCTTTTTTTGTCTTACAGGTTGTTCGGACCACATGAACCGAGGGCCTGTGCATCTGCAACTGTGTGTGACTCGCTACTCTGTCTGCAAGTGTGTAACAGGTAGGTGATCATTCAGTTTCTATACATGTGTTGACTTTCTTTTTTTGTCTAACAGGTTTTTCGGACCGCATGAACCAAGGGTCTGAGCATCTCCAACTGTGTGTGACTCGCTATCTGTCTGCAAGTGTGTAACAGGTAGGTGATCATTCAGTTTCTATACATGTATTGACTTTCTTTTTTTGTCTTACAGGTTTTTCGGAACGCATGAACCAAGGGTCTGTGCATCTGCAACTGTGTTTGACTCGCTACTATCTGTCTGCAAGTGTGTAACAGGTAAGTGATCATTCAGTTTCTATACATGTATTGACTTTCTTTTTTGTCTTACAGGTTTTTCGGACCACATGAAACAAGGGTCTGTGCATCTGCAACTTTGTCTGACTCGCTACTATCTGTCTGCAAGTGTATAACAGGTAAGTGATCATTCAGTTTCTATACATGTATTGACTTTCTTTTTTTGTCTTACAGGTTTTTTGGACCGCATGAACCAAGGGTCTTTCCATTGCCACTGTGTGTGTGGCTCGCTATCAATCTGTCTGCAAGTGTGTAACAGGTAGGTGATCATTCAATTTCTATACATGTATTGACTTTCTTTTTTTTGTCTTAAAGGTTTTTCGGACAGCATGAACCAAGGGTCTGTGCATCTGCAACTGTATGTGACTCGCTATCTGTCTGCAAGTGTGTAACAGGTAGGTGATCATTCAGTTTCTATACATGTATTGACTTTCTTTTTTTTTCTTAAAGGTCTTTCGGACCACATAAACCAAGGGTCTGTGCATCTGCAACTAAAAGGTTGGTGATCATTCAGTTTCTATACATGTATTGACTTTCTATTTTTCTCTTACAGGTTTTTCGGACCACATGAACCAAGGTTCTTTCCATTTTCACTGTGTGTGTGGCTCTCTATCAATCTGTCTGCAAGTGTGTAACAGGTAGGTGATCATTCAGTTTCTATACATGTATTGACTTTCTTTTTTTGTCTTACAGGTTTTTCGGTATGCATGAAGCAAGGGTCTGTGCATCTCCAACTGTGTGTGACTCGCTATCTGTCTGCAAGTGTGTAACAGGTAGGTGATCATTCAGTTTCTATACATGTATTGACTTTCTTTTTTTTGTCTTACAGGTTTTTCGGACCGCATGAACCAAGGGTCTTTCCATTGCCACTGTGTGTGTGACTCGCTACTATCTGTCTGCAAGTGTGTAACAGGTAAGTGATCATTCAGTTTCTATACATGTATTGACTTTCTCTTTTTGCCTTACAAATTTTTCGGACCGCATGAACCAAGGGTCTGTGCATCTGCAACTGTGTGTGACTCGCTATCTATCTGTCTGCAAGTGTGTAACAGGTAGGTGATCATTCAGTTTCTATACATGTATTGACTTTCTTTTTTTTGTCTAACAGGTTTTTCGGACCGCATGAACCAAGGGTCTGTGCATCTCCAACTGTGTGTGACTCGCTACTATCTGTCTGCAAGCGTGTAATAGGTAGGTGATCATTCAGTTTCTATACATGTATTGACTTTCTTTTTTTGTCTTACATGTTTTTCAGACCGCATAAACCAATGGTCTTTCCATTGCCACTGTGTGTGTTGCTCGCTATCAATCTGTCTGCAAGTGTGTAACAGGTAAGTGATCATTCAGTTTCTATACATGTATTGACTTTCTTTTTTTGTCTTACAGGTTTTTCGGACCACATGAACCAAGGTTCTGTCCATTTCCACTGTGTGTGGCTCTCTATCAATCTGTCTGCAAGTGTGTAACAGGTAGGTGATCATTCAGTTTCTATACATGTATTGACTTTCTTTTTTTTGTCTTAAAGGTCTTTCGGACCTCATGAACCAAGGGTCTGTGCATCTGCAACTCGCTGCTATCTGTCTGCAAGTGTAACAGGTAAGTGATCATTCAGTTTCTATACGTGTATTGACTTTCTTTTTTGTCTTACAGGTTTTTCGGAACTCATAAACCAAGGGTCTTTCCATTGCCACTGTGTGTAAGGCTCGCTTTCAATCTATCTGCAAGTGTGTAACAGGTAGGTGATCATTCAGTTTCTATACATGTTTTCACTTTCTTTTTTTGTCTTAGAGGTCTTTCGGACCGCATGAACCAAGGGTCTTTCCATTGCACGTATTAAAAGGTGCACGTATTCGTCACTGTACAGTGTGTCCTCCGCATTTAACCCATCTGGTAGTGAACACACACTCACACACACACACGTGTTAGGGGCAGTGAGTACACACACACACCCAGAGCGGTGGGCAGCCAACTCCAGCGCCCGGGGAGCAGAGAGGGTAAAGGGCCTTGCTCAAGGGCCCAACAGTGGCCCTTGAGCAAGGCCCTTTACCCTCTCTGCTCCCCGGGCGCTGGAGTTGGCTGCCCAATTGCCACTGTGTGTAAGGCTCGCTTTCAATCTATCTGCAAGTGTGTAACAGGTAGGTGATCATTCAGTTTCTATACATGTATTGACTTTCTTTTTTTGTCTTAAAGGTCTTTCGGACCGCATGAACCAAGGGTCTGTGCATCTGCAACTGTGTGTGACTTCCTACTATCTGTCTGCAAGTGTGTAACAGGTAAGTGATCATTCAGTTTCTATACATGTATTGACTGTCTTTTTTTGCCTTAAAGGTCTTTCGGACCCCATGAACCAAGGGTCTGTGAATCTGCAACTGTGTGTGACTTCCTACTATCTGTCTGCAAGTGTGTAACAGGTAAGTGATCATTCAGTTTCTATACATGTATTGACTTTCTTTTTTTGTCTTACAGGTTTTTCGGTACGCATGAAGCAAGGGTCTGTGCATCTGCAACTGTGTGTGACTCGCTACTATCTGTCTGCAAGTGTGCAATAGGTAGGTGATCATTCAGTTTCTATACATGTATTGACTTTCTTTTTTTGTCTTAAAGGTCTTTCGGACCCCATGAACCAAGGGTCTGTGAATCTGCAACTGTGTGACTCGCTATCAATCTGTCTGCAAGTGTGTAAGAGGTAGGTGATCATTCTTACAGGTTTTTTGGAACTCATGAACCAAGGGTTCACCTACCTGTAACAGGTAGGTGATCAATCTTACAGGTTTTTCGGAACTCATGAACCAAGGGTCTGTGCATCTGCAACTGTGTGTGACTCGCTACGATCTGTCTGCAAGTGTGTAACAGGCAAGTGATCATTCAGTTTCTATACATGTATTGACCTTCTTTTTTTGTCTTAAAGGTCTTTCGGACCGCATGAACCAAGGGTCTTTCCATTGCCACTGTGTGTAAGGCTCGCTTTCAATCTATCTGCAAGTGTGTAACAGGTAGGTGATCATTCAGTTTCTATACATGTATTGACTTTCTTTTTTTGTCTTAAAGGTCTTTCGGACCACATGAACCAAGGGTCTGTGCATCTGCAACTGTGTGTGACTTCCTACTATCTGTCTGCAAGTGTGTAACAGGTTGGTGATCATTTAGTTTCTATACATGTATTGACTTTCTTTTTTTGTCGTAAAGGTCTTTCGGACCACATGAACCGAGGGCCTGTGCATCTGCAACTGTGTGTGACTCGCTACTATCTGTCTGCAAGTGTGTAACAGGTAGGTGATCATTCAGTTTCTATACATGTATTGACTTTCTTTTTTTGTCTTACAGGTTTTTCAGACCGCATAAACCAATGGTCTTTCCATTGCCACTGTGTGTGTGGCTCGCTATCAATCTGTCTGCAAGTGTGTAACAGGTAAGTGATCATTCAGTTTCTATACATGTGTTGACTTTCTTTTTTTGTCTTACAGGTTTTTCGGACCACATGAACCAAGGGTCTGTGAATCTCCAACTGTGTGTGACTCGCTATCTGTCTGCAAGTGTGTAACAGGTAGGTGATCATTCAGTTTCTATACATGTATTGACTTTCTTTTTTTGTCTTACAGGTTTTTCGGAACGCATGAACCAAGGGTCTGTGCATCTGCAACTGTGTTTGACTCGCTACTATCTGTCTGCAAGTGTGTAACAGGTAGGTGATCATTCAGTTTCTATACATGTATTGACTTTCTTTTTTGTCTTACAGGTTTTTTGGACCACATGAAACAAGGGTCTGTGCATCTGCAACTGTGTGTGACTCGCTACTATCTGTCTGCAAGTGTGTAACAGGTAGGTGATCATTCAGTTTCTATACATGTATTGACTTTCTTTTTTTTTCTTAAAGGTCTTTCGGACCACATAAACCAAGGGTCTGTGCATCTGCAACTAAAAGGTTGGTGATCATTCAGTTTCTATACATGTATTGACTTTCTATTTTTCTCTTACAGGTTTTTCGGTACGCATCAACCAATGGTCTTTCCATTGCCACTGTTTGTGTGGCTCGCTATCAATCTGTCTGCAAGTGTGTAACACGTAAGTGATCATTCAGTTTCTATACGTGTATTAACTTTCTTTTATTGTCTTACAGGTTTTTCGGACCGCATGAACCAAAGTTCTGTGAATCTCCAACTGTGTGTGACTCGCTATCTGTCTGCAAGTGTGTAACAGGTAGGTGATCATTCAGTTTCTATACATGTATTGACTTTCTTTTTTTGTCTAACAGGTTTTTCGGACCGCATGAACCAAGGGTCTGAGCATCTCCAACTGTGTGTGACTCGCTATCTGTCTGCAAGTGTGTAACAGGTAAGTGATCATTCAGTTTCTATACATGTATTGACTTTCTTTTTTTTGTCTTAAAGGTCTTTCGGACCTCATGAACCAAGGGTCTGTGCATCTGCAACTCGCTGCTATCTGTCTGCAAGTGTAACAGGTAAGTGATCATTCAGTTTCTATACGTGTATTGACTTTCTTTTTTGTCTTACAGGTTTTTCGGAACTCATAAACCAAGGGTCTTTCCATTGCCACTGTGTGTAAGGCTCGCTTTCAATCTATCTGCAAGTGTGTAACAGGTAGGTGATCATTCAGTTTCTATACATGTTTTGACTTTCTTTTTTTGTCTTAGAGGTCTTTCGGACCGCATGAACCAAGGGTCTTTCCATTGCCACTGTGTGTAAGGCTCGCTTTCAATCTATCTGCAAGTGTGTAACAGGTAGGTGATCATTCAGTTTCTATACATGTATTGACTTTCTTTTTTTGTCTTAAAGGTCTTTCGGACCGCATGAACCAAGGGTCTGTGCATCTGCAACTGTGTGTGACTTCCTACTATCTGTCTGCAAGTGTGTAACAGGTTGGTGATCATTCAGTTTCTATACATGTTTTGACTTTCTTTTTTTGTCTTACAGGTTGTTCGGACCACATGAACCGAGGGCCTGTGCATCTGCAACTGTGTGTGACTCGCTACTCTGTCTGCAAGTGTGTAACAGGTAGGTGATCATTCAGTTTCTATACATGTGTTGACTTTCTTTTTTTGTCTAACAGGTTTTTCGGACCGCATGAACCAAGGGTCTGAGCATCTCCAACTGTGTGTGACTCGCTATCTGTCTGCAAGTGTGTAACAGGTAGGTGATCATTCAGTTTCTATACATGTATTGACTTTCTTTTTTTGTCTTACAGGTTTTTCGGAACGCATGAACCAAGGGTCTGTGCATCTGCAACTGTGTTTGACTCGCTACTATCTGTCTGCAAGTGTGTAACAGGTAAGTGATCATTCAGTTTCTATACATGTATTGACTTTCTTTTTTGTCTTACAGGTTTTTCGGACCACATGAAACAAGGGTCTGTGCATCTGCAACTTTGTCTGACTCGCTACTATCTGTCTGCAAGTGTATAACAGGTAAGTGATCATTCAGTTTCTATACATGTATTGACTTTCTTTTTTTGTCTTACAGGTTTTTTGGACCGCATGAACCAAGGGTCTTTCCATTGCCACTGTGTGTGTGGCTCGCTATCAATCTGTCTGCAAGTGTGTAACAGGTAGGTGATCATTCAATTTCTATACATGTATTGACTTTCTTTTTTTTGTCTTAAAGGTTTTTCGGACAGCATGAACCAAGGGTCTGTGCATCTGCAACTGTATGTGACTCGCTATCTGTCTGCAAGTGTGTAACAGGTAGGTGATCATTCAGTTTCTATACATGTATTGACTTTCTTTTTTTTTCTTAAAGGTCTTTCGGACCACATAAACCAAGGGTCTGTGCATCTGCAACTAAAAGGTTGGTGATCATTCAGTTTCTATACATGTATTGACTTTCTATTTTTCTCTTACAGGTTTTTCGGTACGCATCAACCAATGGTCTTTCCATTGCCACTGTTTGTGTGGCTCGCTATCAATCTGTCTGCAAGTGTGTAACAGGTAAGTGATCATTCAGTTTCTATACGTGTATTGACTTTCTTTTTTGTCTTACAGGTTTTTCGGAACTCATAAACCAAGGGTCTGTGCATCTGCAACTGTGTGTGACTCGCTACGATCTGTCTGCAAGTGTGAAACAGGCAAGTGATCATTCAGTTTCTATACATGTATTGACCTTCTTTTTTTGTCTTACAGGTTTTTTTGGACCGCATGAACCAAGGGTCTGTGCATCTGCAACTGTGTGTGAATCGCTACTATCTTTCTGCAAGTGTGTAATAGGTTGGTGATCATTCCGTTTCTATACATGTATTGACTTTCTTTTTTTGTCTTACAGGTTTTTCGGACCACATGAACCAAGGGTCTGTGCATCTGCAACTGTGTGTGACTCGCTACTATCTGTTTGCAAGTGTGTAACAGGTAGGTGATCATTCAGTTTCTATACATGTATTGACTTTCTTTTTTTGTCTTACAGGTTTTTTGGACCACATGAACCAAGGCTCTGTGCACCTGCAACTGTGTGTGACTCGCTATTCTCTGTCTGCAAATGTGTAACAGGTAGGTGATCATTCAGTTTCTATACATATATTTACTTTCTTATTTGTGTTATAGGTTCTCGAGAAGTCCATCAACCTCTTCTTCTCCCTTAAGGTGTATCCTTCTAACAAATATATTTTCATCTGCAACTTTGTGTTTTGCTGTCCATCGTTCTGCAACTCTGCAACAGGTAAGTGATCATTCAGTTTGTATACATGTATTGACTTTTTTTTTTTTTGTCTTACAGGTTTTTCGGACCGGATGAACCAAGGGTCTCTGCATCTGCAACTGTGTGTGAGTCGCTACTATCTGTCTGCAAGTGTGTAACAGGTAGGTGATCATTCCGTTTCTATACATGTATTGACTTTCTTTTTTTGTCTTACAGGTTTTTCGGACCGCATGAACCAAGGTTCTTTCCATTTCCACTGTGTGTGTGGCTCTCTATCAATCTGTCTGCAAGTGTGTAACAGGTAGGTGATCATTCAGTTTCTATACATGTATTGACTTTCTTTTTTTGTCTTACAGGTTTTTTGGACCACATGAACCAAGGGTCTGTGCATCTGCAACTGTGTGTGACTCGCTACTATCTGTCTGCAAGTGTGTAACAGGTAGGTGATCATTCAGTGTCTATATATGTATTGACTTTCTTTTTTGTCTTACAGGTTTTTCGGACCGCATGAACCAAGGGTCTGTGCACCTGCAACTGTGTGTGACTCGCTACTATCTGTCTGCAAGTGTGTAAGAGGCAGGTGATCATTCAGTTTCTATACATGTATTGACTTTCTTTGTTTGTCTTACAGGTTTTTCTGACAGCATGAACCCCTCCCTCCCTGATGGTGGATCTGTCCTTCAAGGGTCTGTGTATCTTTAACTGTGTGTGACTCGCTACTATCTATCTGCAAATGTGTAACAGGTAGGTGATCATTCAGTTTCTATACATGTATTGGCTTTCTTTTTTGTTACAGGTTCTCAAGAAGTCCATCAACCTCTTCTTCTCCTTGAAGGTGTATCCTTCTAACAAATATATTTTCATCTGCAACTGTGTGTGGTTTGCTTTCCATCATTCTGCAACTCTGTAACAGGTAAGTGATCATTCAGTTTGTATACATGTATTGCCTTTTTTCGTCTTCCTCTGGAGATGGACTTCTTATTTAAAAAGGAGAGTCTGTAACCACCGTCTTTAGTTGTAACAATGAAATATTTTATTCCAATCAAAAGTAAAGTGTGGTTAGAGTGTGCCAATTCTGAGTGTCCCTCGATCTCTCTCCTCAACATAGGAATACCTTGAGTTTTTATACCCTACTACACGTCATATTCTGTTGGATTGTTCCCATATGCAGAATCTTTGCATTTCATCCATAAGGAACACTCATCAGCCCCCACCATTACATACGTTGTCCACAGACACATCTGGACCACGTTAAAATCTATGTCATGTACACCCAAAGGGATGTCCAAATCTAAATAGCATCTTATGTTCGTTGATTCATGTATAGTTTTCACATTTGGTCAGGAAACAGGACCCCCTTTTTTCACATCTACCCCGTGTGGCTTACCATATAATTCCTCAACTCCATACCATTCCTTCAGGCCTATGGACATCTGTATAGCCAATAAATACACTACACCTTTTTGTTGTCTTATAGGCTTTCAGGACCAATGGCTCCCCCCTTCCTGATGGTGCATACAGCCAACAAGGGTCTGTCCATTGCAACTGTGTGTGTGGCTCGCTATCTATCTCTCTGCCAGTGTGTAACAGGTAGGTGATCATTCTGTTTCTATACATGTATTGACTTTCTTTTTTTGTCTTACAGATTTTTCGGACCGCATGAACCAAGGGTCTGTGCATCTGCAACTGTGTGTGACTCGCTAATATCTGTCTGCAAGTGTGTAACAGGTAGGTGATCATTCAGTTTCTATACATGTTTTGACTTTCTTTTTTTGTCATATAGGTTTTTCGGACCACATGAACCAAGGTTCTGTATATCTGCAACTGTGTGACTCGCTACTATCTGTATGCAAGTGTGTAACAGGTAAGTGATCATTCTGTTTCTATACATGTATTGACTTTCTTTTTTTGTCTTACAGATTTTTCGGACCGCATGAACCAAGGGTCTGTGCATCTGCAACTGTGTGTGACTCGCTAATATCTGTCTGCAAGTGTGTAACAGGTAAGTGATCATTCAGTTTCTATACATGTATTGACTTTCTTCTTTTTGTCTTACAGGTTTTTCGGACCACATGAACCAAGGGTCTGTATATCTGCAACTGTGTGACTCGCTACTATCTGTATGCAAGTGTGTAACAGGTAAGTGATCATTCAGTTTCTATACATGTATTGACTTTCTTTTTTTCTTACAGGTTTTTCGGACCGCATGAACCAAGGGTCTTTCCATTGCCACTGTGTGTGACTCGCTACTATCTGTCTGCAAGTGTGTAACAGGTAGGTGATCATTCAGTTTCTATACATGTTTTGACTTTCTTTTTCTGTCTTACAGATTTTTCGGACCTCATGAACCAAGGGTCTGTGCATCTCCAACTGTGTGTGACTCGCTACTATCTGTCTGCAAGTGTGTAACAGGTAGGTGATCATTCAGTTTCTATACATATATTGACTTTCTTTTTTTGTCTTACAGGTTTTTCGGACCGCATGAACCAAGGGTCTTTCCATTGCCACTGTGTGTGACTCGTTACCATCTGTCTGCAAGTGTGTAACAGGTCGGTGATCATTCAGTTTCTATACATGTATTGACTTACATTTTTTTGTCTTAAAGGTCATTCGGACCGCATGAACCAAGGGTCTGTGCATCTGCAACTGTGTTTGACTCGCTACTATCTGTCTGCAAGTGTGTAACAGGTAGGTGATCATTCAGTTTCTATACATGTATTGACTTTCTTTTTTTGTCTTACAGGTTTTTCGGACCGCATGAACCAAGGGTCTTTCCATTGCCACTGTGTGTGTGGCTCGCTATTAATCTGTCTGCAAGTGTGTAACAGGTAGGTGATCATTCAGTTTCTATACATGTATTGACTTTCTTTTTTTGTCTTACAGGTTTTTCGGACATCATGAACCAAGGGTCTGTGCATCTCCAACTGTGTTTGACTCGCTACTATCTGTCTGCAAGTGTATAAAAGGTAAGTGATCATTCAGTTTCTATACATGTATTGAGTTTCCTTTTTTGTCTTAAAGGTTTTTCGGACCACTTGAACCAAGGGTCTGTGCATCTGCAACTGTGTGTGACTCGCTACTATCTGTCTGCAAGTGTGTAACAGGTAAGTGATCATTCAGTTTTTTATACATGTATTGACTTTCTTTTTTTGTCTTACAGGTTTTTCGGACCGCATGAACCAAGGGTCTGTGCATCTGCAACTGTGTTTGACTCGCTACTATCTGTCTGCAAGTGTGTAACAGGTAGGTGATCATTCAGTTTCTATACATGTTTTGACTTTCTTTTTTTGTCATATAGGTTTTTCGGACCACATGAACCAAGGTTCTGTATATCTGCAACTGTGTGACTCGCTACTATCTGTATGCAAGTGTGTAACAGGTAAGTGATCATTCTGTTTCTATACATGTATTGACTTTCTTTTTTTGTCTTACAGATTTTTCGGACCGCATGAACCAAGGGTCTGTGCATCTGCAACTGTGTGTGACTCGCTAATATCTGTCTGCAAGTGTGTAACAGGTAAGTGATCATTCAGTTTCTATACATGTATTGACTTTCTTCTTTTTGTCTTACAGGTTTTTCGGACCACATGAACCAAGGGTCTGTATATCTGCAACTGTGTGACTCGCTACTATCTGTATGCAAGTGTGTAACAGGTAAGTGATCATTCAGTTTCTATACATGTATTGACTTTCTTTTTTTTGTCTTAAACGTCTTTCGGACCACATGAACCAAGGGTCTGTGCATCTGCAACTGTGTGTGACTCGCTACTATCTTTCTGCAAGTGTGTAACAGGTAGGTGATCATTCAGTTTCTATACGTTTTGACTTTCTTTTTTTGTCTTACAGGTTTTTCGGACCGCATGAACCAAGGGTCTGTGCATCTGCAACTGTGTGTTATTCGCTACTATCTGTCTGCAAGTGTGTAACAGGTTGGTGATAATTCAGTTTCTGTACATGTATTGACTTTCTTTTTTTGTCGTACAGGTTTTTCGGACCGCATGAACCAAGGGTCTGTGCATCTGCAACTGTGTGTGAATCGCTACTATCTTTCTGCAAGTGTGTAACAGGTTGGTGATCATTCAGTTTCTGTACATATATTGCCTTTTTGTTGTCTTACAGGCTTTCAGGACCAATGGCTCCCCCCTTCCTGATGATGCATACAACCAACAAGGGTCTGTCCATTGCAACTGTGTGTGGCTCGCTATCAATCTGTCTCCAAGTGTGTAACAGGTAGGTGATCATTCAGTTTCTATACATGTATTGACTTTCTATTTTTTGTCTTACAGGTTTTTCGGACCGCATGAACCAAGGGTCTGTGCATCTGCAACTGTGTGTGACTCGCTACTATCTGTCTGCAAGTGTGTAACAGATAAGTGATCATTCAGTTTCTATACATGTATTGACTTTCTTTTTTTTGTCTTAAAGGTCTTTCGGACCGCATGAACCAAGGGTCTGTGCATCTGCAACTGTGTTTGACTCGCTACTATCTGTCTGCAAGTGTGTAACAGGTAAGTGATCATTCAGTTTCTATACATGTATTGACTTTCTTTTTTTGTCTTACAGGTTTCTCGGACCGCATGAACCAAGGGTCTTTCCATTGCCACTGTGTGTGTGGCGCGCTATCAATCTGTCTGCAAGTGTTTAACAGGTAGGTTATCATTCAGATTCTATACATGTATTGACTTTCTTTTTTTATCTTACAGGTTTTTAGGACATCATGAACCAAGGGTCTGTGCATCTCCAACTGTGTGTGACTCGCTACTATCTGTCTGCAAGTGTGTAACAGGTAGGGGATCATTCAGTTTCTATACATGTATTGACTTTCTTTGTTTGTCTTATAGGTTTTTCAGACCACATAAACCAAAGGTCTGTATATCTGCAAGTGTGTGACTCCTTACCATCTGTCTGCAAGTGTGTAACAGGTTGGAGATCATTCAGGTTCTGTACATGTATTGACTTTCTTTTTTTTGTCTTAAAGGTTTTTCGAACCGCATGAACCAAGGGTCTTTCCATTGCTACTGTGTGTGTGGCTCGCTTTCAATCTGTCTGCAAGTGTGTAACAGATAGGTTATCATTCAGTTTCTATACATGTACTGACTTTATTTTTTTTGTCTCACAGGTTTTTCGGACCGCATGAACCAAGGGTCTTTCCATTACCACTGTGTGTGTGGCGCGCTATCTATCTGTCTGCAAGTGTGTAACAGGTAGGGGATCATTCAGTTTCTATACATGTATTGACTTTCTTTTTTTGTCTTACAGGTTTTTCTGACCACATGAACCAAGGGTCTGTGCATCTGCAACTGTGTGTGTCTCGCTACTATCTGTCTGCAAGTGTGTAACAGGTAAGTGATCATTCAGTTTCTATACATGTATTGACTTTCCTTTTTTGTCTTACAGGTTTTTCGGACCACATGAACCAAGGGTCTGTGCATCTGCAACTGTGTGTGACTCGCTAATATCTGTCTGCAAGTGTGTAACAGGTTGGTGATCATTCAGTTTCTATACATATATTGCCTTTTTGTTGTCTTACAGGCTTTCAGGACCAATGGCTCCCCCCTTCCTGATGATGCATACTGCCAACAAGGGTCTGTCCATTGCAACTGTGTGTGGCTCGCTATCAATCTGTCTCCAAGTGTGTAACAGGTAGGTGATCATTCAGTTTCTATACATGTATTGACTTTCTTTGTTTGTCTTATAGGTTTTTCAGACCACATAAACCAAGGGTCTGTATATCTGCAACTGTGTGTGACTCGTTACCATCTGTCTGCAAGTGTGTAACAGATAAGTGATCATTCAGTTTCTATACATGTATTGACTTTCTTTTTTTTGTCTTAAAGGTCATTCGGACCGCATGAACCAAGGGTCTTTCGAGTGCCACTGTGTGTGTGGCTCGCTATCTATCTGTCTGCAAGTGTGTAACAGGTAGGGGATCATTCAGTTTCTATACATGTATTGACTTTCTTTTTTTGTCTTACAGGTTTTTCTGACCACATGAACCAAGGGTCTGTCCATTGCAACTGTGTGTGGCTCGCTATCAATCTGTCTGCCAGTGTGTAACAGGTAGGTGATCATTCAGTTTCTATACATGTATTGACTTTCTTTGTCTTATAGGTTTTTCAGACCACATAAACCAAGGGTCTGTATATCTGCAACTGTGTGTGACTCGCTACCATCTGTCTGCAATAGTGTAACAGATAAGTGATCATTCAGTTTCTATACATGTATTGACTTTCTTTTTTTTGTCTTAAAGGTTATTCGGACCGCATGAACCAAGGGTCTTTCCATTGCCACTGTGTGTGTGGCTCGCTATCAATCTGTCTGCAAGTGTGTAACAGGTAGGTGATCATTCAGTTTCTATACGTGTATTGACTTTCTTTTTTTGTCTTACAGGTTTTTCGGACCGCATGAACCAAGGGTCTGTGCATCTGCAACTGTGTGTGACTCGCTACTATCTGTCTGCAAGTGTGTTACAGGTAAGTGATCATTCAGTTTCTATACATGTATTGACTTTCTTTGTTTGTCTTATAGGTTTTTCAGACCACATAAACCAAGGGTCTGTATATCTGCAACTGTGTGTGACTCGCTACTCTCTGTCTGCAAGTGTGTAACAGGTAGGTGATCATTCAGTTTCTATACGTGTATTGACTTTCTTTTTTTGTCTTACAGGTTTTTCGGACCGCATGAACCAAGGGTCTGTGCATCTGCAACTGTGTGTGACTCGCTACTATCTGTCTGCAAGTGTGTTACAGGTAAGTGATCATTCAGTTTCTATACATGTATTGACTTTCTTTGTTTGTCTTATAGGTTTTTCAGACCACATAAACCAAGGGTCTGTATATCTGCAACTGTGTGTGACTCGCTACTCTCTGTCTGCAAGTGTGTAACAGGTAGGTGATCATTCAGTTTCTATACATGTATTGAGTTTCTTTTTTTGTCTGACAAGTTTTTAGGACCGCATGAACCAAGGGTCTTTCGAGTGCTACTGTGTGTGTGGTGCGCTATCAATCTTTCTGCAAGTGTGTAACAGGTAGGTGATCATTCAGTTTCTATACATGTATTGACTTTCTTTTTTTGTTTTAAAGGTCTTTCGGAGCTCATGAACCAAGGGTCTGTGCATCTGCAACTGTGTGTGACTCGCTACCATCTGTCTGCAAGTGTGTAACAGATAAGTGATCATTCAGTTTCTATACATGTATTGACTTTCTTTTGTTGTCTTACAGGTTTTTCGGACCGCATGAACCAAGGGTCTTTCCATTGCCACTGTGTGTGTAGCGAGCTATCAATCTTTCGGCAAGTGTGTAACAGGTAGGTTATCATTCAGTTTCTATATATGTATTGACTTTCTTTTTTTATCTTACAGGTTTTTCGGACATCATGAACCAAGGGTCTGTGCATCTCCAACTGTGTGTGACTCGCTACTATCTGTCTGCAAGTGTGTAACAGGTAGGGGATCATTCAGTTTCTAAACATGTATTGACTTTCTTTGTTTGTCTTATAGGTTTTTCAGACCACATAAACCAAGGGTCTATATATCTGCAACTGTGTGTGACTCGTTACCATCTGTCTGCAAGTGTGTAACAGATAAGTGATCCTTCGGTTTCTATACATGTATTGACTTTCTTTTTTTTGTCTAAAAGGTCATTCGGACCGCATGAACCAAGGGTCTTTCCATTGCCACTGTGTGTGTGGCTCGCTATCAATCTCTCTGCAAGTGTGTAACAGGTAGGTGATCATTCAGTTTCAATACATGTATTGACTTTCTTTTTTTGTCTTACAGGTTTTTCGGACCACATGAACCAAGGGTCTGTGCATCTGCAACTGTGTTACTCGCTACTATCTGTATGCAAGTGTGTTACAGGTACGTGATCATTCTGTTTCTATACATGTATTGACTTTCTTCTTTTTGTCTTACAGGTTTTTCGGACCGCATGAACCAAGGGTCTGTGCATCTGCAACTGTGTGTGACTCGCTACTATCTGTCTGCAAGTGTGTAACAGGTTGGTGATCATTCAGTTTCTATACATATATTGACTTTCTTTTTTTTGTCTTAAAGGTCTTTCGGACCGCATGAACCAAGGGTCTCTGCATCTGCAACTGTGTTTGACTCGCTACTATCTGTCTGCAAGTGTGTAACAGGTAGGTGATCATTCAGTTTCTATACATGTATTGACTTTCTTTTTTTGTCTTACAGGTTTGTCGGACCGCATGGACCAAGGGTCTTTCCATTGCCACTGTGTGTGGCGCGCTATCAATCTGTCTGGAAGTGTGTAACAGGTAGGTGATCATTCAGTTTCTATACATGTATTGACTTTCTTTTTCTGTCTTACAGATTTTTCGGACCTCATGAACCAAGGGTCTGTGCATCTCCAACTGTGTGTGACTCGCTACTATCTGTCTAAAAGTGTGTAAAAGGTAGGTGATCATTCAGTTTCTATACATGTATTGAGTTTCTTTTTTTGTCTGACAAGTTTTTCGGACCGCATGAACCAAGTGTCTTTCGAGTGCCACTTTGTGTGTGGCTCGCTATTAATCTGTCTGCAAGTGTGTAACAGGTAGGTGATCATTCAGTTTCTATACATGTATTGACTTTCTTTTTTTGTCTTGCAGGTTTTTCGGACCGCATGAACCTAGGGTCTTTCCATTGCCACTGTGTGTGTGGCTCGCTATCAATCTGTCTGCAAGTGTGTAACAGGTAGGTGATCATTAAGTTTCTATACATGTATTGACTTTCTTTTTTTGTCTTACAGGTTTTTCCGAACACATGAAACAAGGGTCTGTGCATCTGCAACTGTGTGTGACTCGCTACTATCTGTCTGCAAGTGTGTAATAGGTAAGTGATCATTCAGTTTCTATACATGTATTGACTTTCTTTGTTTGTCTTGTAGGTTTTTCAGACCACATAAACCAAGGGTCTGTATATCTGCAACTGTGTGTGACTCGTTACCATCTGTCTGCAAGTGTGTAACAGGTAAGTGATCATTCTGTTTCTATACATGTATTGACTTTCTTTTTTTGTCTTACAGGTTTTTCGGACCGCATGAACCAAGGGTCTGTGCATCTGCAACTGTGTGTGACTCGCTAATATCTGTCTGCAAGTGTGTAACAGGTAAGTGATCATTCAGTTTCTATACATGTATTGACTTTCTTCTTTTTGTCTTACAGGTTTTTCGGACCGCATGAACCAAGGGTCTCTGCATCTGCAACTGTGTTTGACTCGCTACTATCTGTCTGCAAGTGTGTAATAGTTTGGTGATCATTCAGTTTCTATACATGTTTTGACTTTCTTTTTTTGTCATATAGGTTTTTCGGACCTCATGAACCAAGGGTCTGTGCATCTCCAACTGTGTTTGACTCGCTACTATCTGTCTGCAAGTGTGTAACAGGTAGGTGATCATTCAGTTTCTATACATGTATTGAGTTTCTTTTTTTGTCTGACAAGTTTTTCGGACCGCATGAACCAAGTGTCTTTCGAGTGCCACTTTGTGTGTGGCTCGCTATTAATCTGTCTGCAAGTGTGTAACAGGTAGGTGATCATTCAGTTTCTATACATGTATTGACTTTCTTTTTTTGTCTTACAGGTTTTTCGGACCGCATGAACCTAGGGTCTTTCCATTGCCACTGTGTGTGTGGCTCGCTATCAATCTGTCTGCAAGTGTGTAACAGGTAGGTGATCATTAAGTTTCTATAAATGTATTGACTTTCTTTTTTTGTCTTACAGGTTTTTCCGAACACATGAACCAAGGGTCTGTGCATCTGCAACTGTGTGTGACTCGCTACTATCTGTCTGCAAGTGTGTAATAGGTAAGTGATCATTCAGTTTCTATACATGTATTGACTTTCTTTGTTTGTCTTGTAGGTTTTTCAGACCACATAAACCAAGGGTCTGTATATCTGCAACTGTGTGTGACTCGTTACCATCTGTCTGCAAGTGTGTAACAGGTAAGTGATCATTCTGTTTCTATACATGTATTGACTTTCTTTTTTTGTCTTACAGGTTTTTCGGACCGCATGAACCAAGGGTCTGTGCATCTGCAACTGTGTGTGACTCGCTAATATCTGTCTGCAAGTGTGTAACAGGTAAGTGATCATTCAGTTTCTATACATGTATTGACTTTCTTCTTTTTGTCTTACAGGTTTTTCGGACCGCATGAACCAAGGGTCTCTGCATCTGCAACTGTGTTTGACTCGCTACTATCTGTCTGCAAGTGTGTAATAGTTTGGTGATCATTTAGTTTCTATACATGTTTTGACTTTCTTTTTTTGTCATATAGGTTTTTCGGACCACATGAACCAAGGGTCTGTATATCTGCAACTGTGTGACTCGCTACTATCTGTCTGCAAGTGTGTAACAGGTAAGTGATCATTCTGTTTCTATACATGTATTGACTTTCTTTTTTTGTCTTACAGGTTTTTCGGACCACATGAACCAAGGGTCTGTGCATCTGCAACTGTGTGTGACTCGCTAATATCTGTCTGCAAGTGTGTAACAGGTAAGTGATCATTCAGTTTCTATACATGTGTTGACTTTCTTTTTTTTGTTTAACAGGTTTTTCGGACCTCATGAACCAAGGGTCTGTGCATCTCCAACTGTGTGTGACTCGCTACTATCTGTCTGCAAGTGTGTAACAGGTTGGTGATCATTCAGTTTCTATACATGTATTCAGTTTCTTTTTTTGTCTTACAGGTTTTTCGGACCGCATGAATCTAGGGTCTTTCCATTGCCACTGTGTGTGTGGCTCGCTATCAATCTGTCTGCAAGTGTGTAACAGGTAGGTGATCATTCAGTTTCTATACATGTATTGACTTTCTTTTTTTGTCTTACAGGTTTTTCCGAACACATGAACCAAGGGTCTGTATATCTGCAACTGTGTGTGACTCGTTACCATCTGTCTGCAAGTGTGTAACAGATAAGTGATCTTTCAGTTTCTATACATGTATTGACTTTCTTTTTTTTGACTTACAGGTTTTTCAGACCACATAAACCAAGGGTCTGTGCATCTGTAACTGTGTGTGACTCGCTACTATCTGTCTGCAAGTGTGTAATAGGTAAGGGATCATTCAGTTTCTATACATGTATTGACTTTCTTTGTTTGTCTTGTAGGTTTTTCAGACCACATAAACCAAGGGTCTGTATATCTGCAACTGTGTGTGACTCGTTACCATCTGTCTGCAAGTGTGTAACAGATAAGTGATCTTTCAGTTTCTATACATGTATTGACTTTCTTTTTTTTGACTTACAGGTTTTTCAGACCACATAAACCAAGGGTCTGTGCATCTGTAACTGTGTGTGACTCGCTACTATCTGTCTGTAAGTGTGTAACAGGTTGGTGATCATTCAGTTTCTATACATGTATTGACTTTCTTTTTTTGTCATATAGATTTTTCGGACCACATGAACCAAGGGTCTGTGCATCTGCAACTGTGTGTGACTCGCTAATATCTGTCTCAAGTGTGTAACAGGTAAGTGATCATTCAGTTTCTATACATGTATTGAGTTTCCTTTTTTGTCTTAATGGTTTTTCGGACCACTTGAACCAAGGGTCTGTGCATCTCCAACTGTGTGTGACTCGCTACTATCTGTCTGCAAGTGTGTAACAGTTTGGTGATCATTCAGTTTCTATACATGTTTTGACTTTCTTTTTTTGTCATATAGGTTTTTCGGACCACATGAACCAAGGGTCTGTATATCTGCAACTGTGTGACTCGCTACTATCTGTATGCAAGTGTGTAACAGGTAAGTGATCATTCAGTTTCTATACATGTGTTGACTTTCTTTTTTTGTCTTACAGGTTTTTCGGACCACATGAACCAAGGGTCTGTGCATCTGCAACTGTGTGTGACTCGCTAATATCTGTCTGCAAGTGTGTAACAGGTAAGTGATCATTCAGTTTCTATACATGTATTGACTCTCTTTTTTTTCTTACAGGTTTTTCGGACCGCATGAACTAAGGGTCTGTGCATCTGCAACTGTGTGTGACTCGCTAATATCTGTCTGCAAGTGTGTAACACGTAAGTGATCATTCAGTTTCTATACATGTATTGACTTTCTTTTTTTGTCTTACAGGTTTTTCGGACCGCATGAACCAAGGGTCTTTCCATTGCCACTGTGTGTGTGGCGTGCTATCAATCTGTCTGCAAGTGTGTAACAGGTTGGTGATCATTCAGTTTCTATACATATATTGACTTTCTTTTTTTTGTCTTAAAGGTCTTTCGGACCGCATGAACCAAGGGTCTGTGCATCCGCAACTGTGTTTGACTCGCTACTATCTGTCTGCAAGTGTGTAACAGGTAGGTGATCATTCAGTTTCTATACATGTATTGAGTTTCTTTTTTTGTCTGACAAGTTTTTCGGACCGCATGAACCAAGCGTCTTTCGAGTGCCACTGTGTGTGTGGCTCGCTATCAATCTGTCTGCAAGTGTGTAACAGGTAGGTGATCATTCAGTTTCTATACATGTATTGACTTTCTTTTTTTGTCTTACAGGTTTTTCGGACCGCATGAACCTAGGGTCTTTCCATTGCCACTGTGTGTGTGTGTCGCTGTCAATCTGTCTGCAAGTGTGTAACAGGTAGGTGATCATTAAGTTTCTATACATGTATTGACTTTCTTTTTTTGTCTTACAGGTTTTTCCGAACACATGAACCAAGGGTCTGTGCATCTGCAACTGTGTGTGACTCGCTACTATCTGTTTGCAAGTGTGTAATAGGTAAGTGATCATTCAGTTTCTATACATGTATTGACTTTCTTTGTTTGTCTTGTAGGTTTTTCAGACCACATAAACCAAGGGTCTGTATATCTGCAACTGTGTGTGACTCGTTACCATATGTCTGCATGTGTGTAACAGATAAGTGATCATTCAGTTTCTATACATGTATTGACTTTCTTTTTTTTGACTTACAGGTTTTTCAGACTACATAAACCAAGGGTCTGTGCATCTGCAACTGTGTGTGACTCGCTAATATCTATCTGCATGTGTGTAACAGGTAAGTGATCATTCAGTTTCTATACATGTATTGACTTTCTTCTTTTTGTCTTACAGGTTTTTCGGACCGCATGAACCAAGGGTCTCTGCATCTGCAACTGTGTTTGACTCGCTACTATCTGTCTGCAAGTGTGTAACAGTTTGGTGATCATTCAGTTTCTATACATGTTTTGACTTTCTTTTTTTGTCATATAGGTTTTTCGGACCACATGAACCAAGGGTCTGTGCATCTGCAACTGTGTGTGGCGCGCTAATATCTGTCTGCAAGTGGGTAACACGTAGATGATCATTCAGTTTTTATACATGTATTGACTTTCTTTTTTTGTCTTACAGGTTTTTCAGACCGCATGAACTAAGGGTCTGTGCATCTGCAACTGTGTTTGACTCGCTACTATCTGTCTGCAAGTGTGTAACAGGTAAGTGATCATTCAGTTTCTATACATGTATTGACTTTCTTTTTTTGTCTTACAGGTTTTTCGGACCGCATGAACTAAGGGTCTGTGCATCTGCAACTGTGTGTGACTCGCTACTATCTGTCTGCAAGTGTGTAACAGGTAGGGGATCATTCAGTTTCTATACATGTATTGACTTTCTTTGTTTGTCTTATAGGTTTTTAAGACCACATACACCAAGGGTCTGTATATCTGCAACTGTGTGTGACTCGCTACTATCTGTCTGCAAGTGTGTAACACGTAGGTGATCATTCAGTTTCTATACATGTATTGACTTTCTTTTTTTGTCTTACAGGTTTCTCGGACCACATGAACCAAGGGTCTTTCCATTGCCACTGTGTGTGTGGCGCGCTATCAATCTGTCTGCAAGTGTGTAACAGGTAGGTGATCATTCAGTTTCTATAGATGTATTGACTTTCTTTTTTTGTCTTACAGGTTTTTTGGACCTCATGAACCAAGGGTCTGTGCATCTACAACTGTGTGTGACTCGCTACTATCTGTCTGCAAGTGTGTAACAGATAAGTGATCATTCAGTTTCTATACATGTATTGACTTTCTTTTTTTGTGTTACATGTTTTTCGGACCGCATGAACCAAGGGTCTGTGCATCTGCAACTGTGTGTGACTCGCTACTATCTGTCTGCAAGTGTGTAACAGGTTGGTGATCATTCAGTTTCTATACATATATTGAATTTCTTTTTTTTTGTCTTAAAGGTCTTTCGGACCGCATGAACCAAGGGTCTGTGCATCCGCAACTGTGTTTGACTCGCTACTATCTGTCTGCAAGTGTGTAACAGGTAGGTGATCATTCAGTTTCTATACATGTATTGAGTTTCTTTTTTTTGTCTTACAGGTTTTTCGGACCACATGAACCAAGGGTCTGTGCATCTGCAACTGTGTGTGGCGCGCTAATATCTGTCTGCAAGTGGGTAACACGTAGATGATCATTCAGTTTCTATACATGTATTGACTTTCTTTTTTTGTCTTACAGGTTTTTCGGACCGCATGAACTAAGGGTCTGTGCATCTGCAACTGTGTTTGACTCGCTACTATCTGTCTGCAAGTGTGTAACAGGTAAGTGATCATTCAGTTTCTATACATGTATTGACTTTCTTTTTTTGTCTTACAGGTTTTTTTGACCGCATGAACTAAGGGTCTGTGCATCTGCAACTGTGTGTGACTCGCTACTATCTGTCTGCAAGTGTGTAACAGGTAGGGGATCATTCAGTTTCTATACATGTATTGACTTTCTTTGTTTGTCTTATAGGTTTTTAAGACCACATACACCAAGGGTCTGTATATCTGCAACTGTGTGTGACTCGCTACTATCTGTCTGCAAGTGTGTAACAGATAAGTGATCATTCAGTTTCTATACATGTATTGACTTTCTTTTTTTTGACTTACAGGTTTTTCAGACTACATAAACCAAGGGTCTGTGCATCTGCAACTGTGTGTGACTCGCTAATATCTATCTGCATGTGTGTAACAGGTAAGTGATCATTCAGTTTCTATACATGTATTGACTTTCTTCTTTTTGTCTTACAGGTTTTTCGGACCGCATGAACCAAGGGTCTCTGCATCTGCAACTGTGTTTGACTCGCTACTATCTGTCTGCAAGTGTGTAACAGTTTGGTGATCATTCAGTTTCTATACATGTTTTGACTTTCTTTTTTTGTCATATAGGTTTTTCGGACCACATGAACCAAGGGTCTGTATATCTGCAACTGTGTGACTCGCTACTATCTGTATGCAAGTGTGTAACAGGTAAGTGATCATTCGGTTTCTATACATGTATTGACTTTTTTTTTTTGTCTTACAGGTTTTTCGGACCACATGAACCAAGGGTCTGTGCATCTGCAACTGTGTGTGGCGCGCTAATATCTGTCTGCAAGTGGGTAACACGTAGATGATCATTCAGTTTTTATACATGTATTGACTTTCTTTTTTTGTCTTACAGGTTTTTCAGACCGCATGAACTAAGGGTCTGTGCATCTGCAACTGTGTTTGACTCGCTACTATCTGTCTGCAAGTGTGTAACAGGTAAGTGATCATTCAGTTTCTATACATGTATTGACTTTCTTTTTTTTGTCTTACAGGTTTTTCGGACCGCATGAACTAAGGGTCTGTGCATCTGCAACTGTGTGTGACTCGCTACTATCTGTCTGCAAGTGTGTAACAGGTAGGGGATCATTCAGTTTCTATACATGTATTGACTTTCTTTGTTTGTCTTATAGGTTTTTAAGACCACATACACCAAGGGTCTGTATATCTGCAACTGTGTGTGACTCGCTACTATCTGTCTGCAAGTGTGTAACACGTAGGTGATCATTCAGTTTCTATACATGTATTGACTTTCTTTTTTTGTCTTACAGGTTTCTCGGACCACATGAACCAAGGGTCTTTCCATTGCCACTGTGTGTGTGGCGCGCTATCAATCTGTCTGCAAGTGTGTAACAGGTAGGTGATCATTCAGTTTCTATAGATGTATTGACTTTCTTTTTTTGTCTTACAGGTTTTTTGGACCTCATGAACCAAGGGTCTGTGCATCTACAACTGTGTGTGACTCGCTACTATCTGTCTGCAAGTGTGTAACAGATAAGTGATCATTCAGTTTCTATACATGTATTGACTTTCTTTTTTTGTGTTACATGTTTTTCGGACCGCATGAACCAAGGGTCTGTGCATCTGCAACTGTGTGTGACTCGCTACTATCTGTCTGCAAGTGTGTAACAGGTTGGTGATCATTCAGTTTCTATACATATATTGAATTTCTTTTTTTTTGTCTTAAAGGTCTTTCGGACCGCATGAACCAAGGGTCTGTGCATCCGCAACTGTGTTTGACTCGCTACTATCTGTCTGCAAGTGTGTAACAGGTAGGTGATCATTCAGTTTCTATACATGTATTGAGTTTCTTTTTTTTGTCTTACAGGTTTTTCGGACCACATGAACCAAGGGTCTGTGCATCTGCAACTGTGTGTGGCGCGCTAATATCTGTCTGCAAGTGGGTAACACGTAGATGATCATTCAGTTTCTATACATGTATTGACTTTCTTTTTTTGTCTTACAGGTTTTTCGGACCGCATGAACTAAGGGTCTGTGCATCTGCAACTGTGTTTGACTCGCTACTATCTGTCTGCAAGTGTGTAACAGGTAAGTGATCATTCAGTTTCTATACATGTATTGACTTTCTTTTTTTGTCTTACAGGTTTTTTTGACCGCATGAACTAAGGGTCTGTGCATCTGCAACTGTGTGTGACTCGCTACTATCTGTCTGCAAGTGTGTAACAGGTAGGGGATCATTCAGTTTCTATACATGTATTGACTTTCTTTGTTTGTCTTATAGGTTTTTAAGACCACATACACCAAGGGTCTGTATATCTGCAACTGTGTGTGACTCGCTACTATCTGTCTGCAAGTGTGTAACACGTAGGTGATCATTCAGTTTCTATACATGTATTGACTTTCTTTTTTTGTCTTACAGGTTTCTCGGACCACATGAACCAAGGGTCTTTCCATTGCCACTGTGTGTGTGGCGCGCTATCAATCTGTCTGCAAGTGTGTAACAGGTAGGTGATCATTCAGTTTCTATACATGTATTGACTTTCTTTTTCTGTCTTACAGATTTTTCGGACCTCATGAACCAAGGGTCTGTGCATCTCCAACTGTGTGTGACTCGCTACTATCTGTCTGCAAGTGTGTAAAAGGTAGGTGATCATTCAGCTTCTATACATGTATTGACTTTCTTTTTTTGTCTTACAGGTTTTTTGGACCTCATGAACCAAGGGTCTGTGCATCTCCAACTGTGTGTGACTCGCTACTATCTGTCTGCAAGTGTGTAACAGGTAGGTGATCATTCAGTTTCTATACATGTGTTGACTTTCTTTTTTTTGTTTAACAGGTTTTTCGGACCTCATGAACCAAGGGTCTGTCCATAGCCACTGTGTGTGTGGCGCGCTATCAATCTTTCTGCAAGTGTGTAACAGGTAGGTGATCATTCAGTTTCTATACATGTATTGACTTTCTTTGTTTGTCTTATAGGTTTTTCAGACCACATAAACCAAGGGTCTGTATATCTGCAACTGTGTTTGACTCGTTACCATCTGTCTGCAAGTGTGTAACAGGTAGGTGATCATTCAGTTTCTATACATGTATTGAGTTTCTTTTTTTGTCTTACAGGTTTTTCGGATCGCATGAACCAAGGGTCTTTCCATTGCCACTGTGTGTGTGGCGCGCTATCAATCTGTCTGCAAGTGTGTAACAGGTAGGTGATCATTCAGTTTCTATACATGTATTGACTTTCTTTTTCTGTCTTACAGATTTTTCGGACCTCATGAACCAAGGGTCTGTGCATCTCCAACTTTGTGTGACTCGCTACTATCTGTCTGCAAGTGTGTAACAGGTAGGTGATCATTCAGTTTCTATACATATATTGACTTTCTTTTTTTGTCTTACAGGTTTTTCGGACCGCATGAACCAAGGGTCTTTCCATTGCCACTGTGTGTGACTCGTTACCATCTGTCTGCAAGTGTGTAACAGGTCGGTGATCATTCAGTTTCTATACATGTATTGACTTACATTTTTTTGTCTTAAAGGTCATTCGGACCGCATGAACCAAGGGTCTGTGCATCTGCAACTGTGTTTGACTCGCTACTATCTGTCTGCAAGTGTGTAACAGGTAGGTGATCATTCAGTTTCTATACATGTATTGACTTTCTTTTTTTGTCTTACAGGTTTTTCGGACCGCATGAACCAAGGGTCTTTCCATTGCCACTGTGTGTGTGGCTCGCTATTAATCTGTCTGCAAGTGTGTAACAGGTAGGTGATCATTCAGTTTCTATACATGTATTGACTTTTTTCGTTTTTTGTCTTACAGGTTTTTCGGACATCATGAACCAAGGGTCTGTGCATCTCCAACTGTGTTTGACTCGCTACTATCTGTCTGCAAAAGTGTAACAGGTAGGTGATCATTCAGTTTCTATACATGTATTGACTTTCTTTTTTTTGTCTTAAACGTCTTTCGGACCACATGAACCAAGGGTCTGTGCATCTGCAACTGTGTGTGACACGCTACTATCTTTCTGCAAGTGTGTAACAGGTAGGTGATCATTCAGTTTCTATACGTTTTGACTTTCTTTTTTTGTCTTACAGGTTTTTCGGACCGCATGAACCAAGGGTCTGTGCATCTGCAACTGTGTGTTATTCGCTACTATCTGTCTGCAGGTGTGTAACAGGTTGGTGATAATTCAGTTTCTGTACATGTATTGACTTTCTTTTTTTGTCGTACAGGTTTTTCGGACCGCATGAACCAAGGGTCTGTGCATCTGCAACTGTGTGTGAATCGCTACTATCTTTCTGCAAGTGTGTAACAGGTTGGTGATCATTCAGTTTCTGTACATATATTGCCTTTTTGTTGTCTTACAGGCTTTCAGGACCAATGGCTCCCCCCTTCCTGATGATGCATACAACCAACAAGGGTCTGTCCATTGCAACTGTGTGTGGCTCGCTATCAATCTGTCTCCAAGTGTGTAACAGGTAGGTGATCATTCAGTTTCTATACATGTATTGACTTTCTGTTTTTTGTCTTACAGGTTTTTCGGACCGCATGAACCAAGGGTCTGTGCATCTGCAACTGTGTGTGACTCGCTACTATCTGTCTGCAAGTTTGTAACAGGTTGGAGATCATTCAGGTTCTGTGCATGTATTGACTTTCTTTTTTTGTCTTAAAGGTTTTTCGAACCGCATGAACCAAGGGTCTTTCCATTGCCACTGTGTGTGTGGCTCGCTTTCAATCTGTCTGCAAGTGTGTAACAGGTAGGTGATCATTCAGTTTCTATACATGTATTGACTTTCTTTTTTTGTTTTAAAGGTCTTTCGGAGCTCATGAACCAAGGGTCTGTGCATCTGCAACTGTGTGTGACTCGCTACCATCTGTCTGCAAGTGTGTAACAGATAAGTGATCATTCAGTTTCTATACATGTATTGACTTTCTTTTGTTGTCTTACAGGTTTTTCGGACCGCATGAACCAAGGGTCTTTCCATTGCCACTGTGTGTGTAGCGAGCTATCAATCTTTCGGCAAGTGTGTAACAGGTAGGTTATCATTCAGTTTCTATATATGTATTGACTTTCTTTTTTTATCTTACAGGTTTTTCGGACATCATGAACCAAGGGTCTGTGCATCTCCAACTGTGTGTGACTCGCTACTATCTGTCTGCAAGTGTGTAACAGGTAGGGGATCATTCAGTTTCTAAACATGTATTGACTTTCTTTGTTTGTCTTATAGGTTTTTCAGACCACATAAACCAAGGGTCTATATATCTGCAACTGTGTGTGACTCGTTACCATCTGTCTGCAAGTGTGTAACAGATAAGTGATCCTTCGGTTTCTATACATGTATTGACTTTCTTTTTTTTGTCTAAAAGGTCATTCGGACCGCATGAACCAAGGGTCTTTCCATTGCCACTGTGTGTGTGGCTCGCTATCAATCTCTCTGCAAGTGTGTAACAGGTAGGTGATCATTCAGTTTCAATACATGTATTGACTTTCTTTTTTTGTCTTACAGGTTTTTCGGACCACATGAACCAAGGGTCTGTGCATCTGCAACTGTGTTACTCGCTACTATCTGTATGCAAGTGTGTTACAGGTACGTGATCATTCTGTTTCTATACATGTATTGACTTTCTTCTTTTTGTCTTACAGGTTTTTCGGACCGCATGAACCAAGGGTCTGTGCATCTGCAACTGTGTGTGACTCGCTACTATCTGTCTGCAAGTGTGTAACAGGTTGGTGATCATTCAGTTTCTATACATATATTGACTTTCTTTTTTTTGTCTTAAAGGTCTTTCGGACCGCATGAACCAAGGGTCTCTGCATCTGCAACTGTGTTTGACTCGCTACTATCTGTCTGCAAGTGTGTAACAGGTAGGTGATCATTCAGTTTCTATACATGTATTGACTTTCTTTTTTTGTCTTACAGGTTTGTCGGACCGCATGGACCAAGGGTCTTTCCATTGCCACTGTGTGTGGCGCGCTATCAATCTGTCTGCAAGTGTGTAACAGGTAGGTGATCATTCAGTTTCTATACATGTATTGACTTTCTTTTTCTGTCTTACAGATTTTTCGGACCTCATGAACCAAGGGTCTTTGCATCTCCAACTGTGTGTGACTCGCTACTATCTGTCTAAAAGTGTGTAAAAGGTAGGTGATCATTCAGTTTCTATACATGTATTGAGTTTCTTTTTTTGTCTGACAAGTTTTTCGGACCGCATGAACCAAGTGTCTTTCGAGTGCCACTTTGTGTGTGGCTCGCTATTAATCTGTCTGCAAGTGTGTAACAGGTAGGTGATCATTCAGTTTCTATACATGTATTGAATTTCTTTTTTTGTCTTACAGGTTTTTCGGACCGCATGAACCTAGGGTCTTTCCATTGCCACTGTGTGTGTGGCTCGCTATCAATCTGTCTGCAAGTGTGTAACAGGTAGGTGATCATTAAGTTTCTATACATGTATTGACTTTCTTTGTTTGTCTTGTAGGTTTTTCAGACCACATAAACCAAGGGTCTGTATATCTGCAACTGTGTGTGACTCGTTACCATCTGTCTGCAAGTGTGTAACAGGTAAGTGATCATTCTGTTTCTATACATGTATTGACTTTCTTTTTTTGTCTTACAGGTTTTTCGGACCGCATGAACCAAGGGTCTGTGCATCTGCAACTGTGTGTGACTCGCTAATATCTGTCTGCAAGTGTGTAACAGGTAAATGATCATTCAGTTTCTATACATGTATTGACTTTCTTCTTTTTGTCTTACAGGTTTTTCGGACCGCATGAACCAAGGGTCTCTGCATCTGCAACTGTGTTTGACTCGCTACTATCTGTCTGCAAGTGTGTAATAGTTTGGTGATCATTCAGTTTCTATACATGTTTTGACTTTCTTTTTTTGTCATATAGGTTTTTCGGACCTCATGAACCAAGGGTCTGTGCATCTCCAACTGTGTTTGACTCGCTACTATCTGTCTGCAAGTGTGTAACAGGTAGGTGATCATTCAGTTTCTATACATGTATTGAGTTTCTTTTTTTGTCTGACAAGTTTTTCGGACCGCATGAACCAAGTGTCTTTCGAGTGCCACTTTGTGTGTGGCTCGCTATTAATCTGTCTGCAAGTGTGTAACAGGTAGGTGATCATTAAGTTTCTATAAATGTATTGACTTTCTTTTTTTGTCTTACAGGTTTTTCCGAACACATGAACCAAGGGTCTGTGCATCTGCAACTGTGTGTGACTCGCTACTATCTGTCTGCAAGTGTGTAATAGGTAAGTGATCATTCAGTTTCTATACATGCATTGACTTTCTTTGTTTGTCTTGTAGGTTTTTCAGACCACATAAACCAAGGGTCTGTATATCTGCAACTGTGTGTGACTCGTTACCATCTGTCTGCAAGTGTGTAACAGGTAAGTGATCATTCTGTTTCTATACATGTATTGACTTTCTTTTTTTGTCTTACAGGTTTTTCGGACCGCATGAACCAAGGGTCTGTGCATCTGCAACTGTGTGTGACTCGCTAATATCTGTCTGCAAGTGTGTAACAGGTAAGTGATCATTCAGTTTCTATACATGTATTGACTTTCTTCTTTTTGTCTTACAGGTTTTTCGGACCGCATGAACCAAGGGTCTCTGCATCTGCAACTGTGTTTGACTCGCTACTATCTGTCTGCAAGTGTGTAATAGTTTGGTGATCATTCAGTTTCTATACATGTTTTGACTTTCTTTTTTTGTCATATAGGTTTTTCGGACCACATGAACCAAGGGTCTGTATATCTGCAACTGTGTGACTCGCTACTATCTGTCTGCAAGTGTGTAACAGGTAAGTGATCATTCTGTTTCTATACATGTATTGACTTTCTTTTTTTGTCTTACAGGTTTTTCGGACCGCATGAACCAAGGGTCTGTGCATCTGCAACTGTGTGTGACTCGCTAATATCTGTCTGCAAGTGTGTAACAGGTAAGTGATCATTCAGTTTCTATACATGTGTTGACTTTCTTTTTTTTGTTTAACAGGTTTTTCGGACCTCATGAACCAAGGGTCTGTGCATCTCCAACTGTGTGTGACTCGCTACTATCTGTCTGCAAGTGTGTAACAGGTAAGTGATCATTCAGTTTCTATACATGTATTGAGTTTCTTTTTTTGTCTGACAAGTTTTTCGGACCGCATGAACCAAGCGTCTTTCGAGTGCCACTTTGTGTGTGGCTCGCTATCAATCTGTCTGCAAGTGTGTAACAGGTAGGTGATCATTCAGTTTCTATACATGTATTGACTTTATTTTTTTGTCTTACAGGTTTTTCGGACCGCATGAATCTAGGGTCTTTCCATTGCCACTGTGTGTGTGGCTCGCTATCAATCTGTCTGCAAGTGTGTAACAGGTAGGTGATCATTAAGTTTCTATACATGTATTGACTTTCTTTTTTTGTCTTACAGGTTTTTCCGAACACATGAACCAAGGGTCTGTGCATCTGCAACTGTGTGTGACTCGCTACTATCTGTCTGCAAGTGTGTAATAGGTAAGTGATCATTCAGTTTCTATACATGTATTGACTTTCTTTGTTTGTCTTGTAGGTTTTTCAGACCACATAAACCAAGGGTCTGTATATCTGCAACTGTGTGTGACTCGTTACCATCTGTCTGCAAGTGTGTAACAGATAAGTGATCTTTCAGTTTCTATACATGTATTGACTTTCTTTTTTTGTCTTACAGGTTTTTCGGACCGCATGAACCAAGGGTCTGTGCATCTGCAACTGTGTGTGACTCGCTAATATCTGTCTGCAAGTGTGTAACAGGTAAGTGATCATTCAGTTTCTATACATGTATTGACTTTCTTCTTTTTGTCTTACAGGTTTTTCGGACCGCATGAACCAAGGGTCTCTGCATCTGCAACTGTGTTTGACTCGCTACTATCTGTCTGCAAGTGTGTAACAGTTTGGTGATCATTCAGTTTCTATACATGTTTTGACTTTCTTTTTTTGTCATATAGGTTTTTCGGACCACATGAACCAAGGGTCTGTATATCTGCAACTGTGTGACTCTCTACTATCTGTATGCAAGTGTGTAACAGGTAAGTGATCATTCAGTTTCTATACATGTGTTGACTTTCTTTTTTTGTCTTACAGGTTTTTCGGACCACATGAACCAAGGGTCTGTGCATCTGCAACTGTGTGTGACTCGCTAATATCTGTCTGCAAGTGTGTAACAGGTAAGTGATCATTCAGTTTCTATACATGTATTGACTTTCTTTTTTTGTCTTACAGGTTTTTCGGACCGCATGAACCAAGGGTCTTTCCATTGCCACTGTGTGTGTGGCGTGCTATCAATCTGTCTGCAAGTGTGTAACAGGTTGGTGATCATTCAGTTTCTATACATATATTGACTTTCTTTTTTTTGTCTTAAAGGTCTTTCGGACCGCATGAACCAAGGGTCTGTGCATCCGCAACTGTGTTTGACTCGCTACTATCTGTCTGCAAGTGTGTAACAGGTAGGTGATCATTCAGTTTCTATACATATATTGAGTTTCTTTTTTTGTCTGACAAGTTTTTCGGACCGCATGAACCAAGCGTCTTTCGAGTGCCACTGTGTGTGTGGCTCGCTATCAATCTGTCTGCAAGTGTGTAACAGGTAGGTGATCATTCAGTTTCTATACATGTATTGACTTTCTTTTTTTGTCTTACAGGTTTTTCGGACCGCATGAACCTAGGGTCTTTCCATTGCCACTGTGTGTGTGTGTCGCTGTCAATCTGTCTGCAAGTGTGTAACAGGTAGGTGATCATTAAGTTTCTATACATGTATTGACTTTCTTTTTTTGTCTTACAGGTTTTTCCGAACACATGAACCAAGGGTCTGTGCATCTGCAACTGTGTGTGACTCGCTACTATCTGTCTGCAAGTGTGTAATAGGTAAGTGATCATTCAGTTTCTATACATGTATTGACTTTCTTTTTTTGTCATATAGGTTTTTCGGACCACATGAACCAAGGGTCTGTATATCTGCAACTGTGTGACTCGCTACTATCTGTATGCAAGTGTGTAACAGGTAAGTGATCATTCGGTTTCTATACATGTATTGACTTTTTTTTTTTGTCTTACAGGTTTTTCGGACCACATGAACCAAGGGTCTGTGCATCTGCAACTGTGTGTGGCGCGCTAATATCTGTCTGCAAGTGGGTAACACGTAGATGATCATTCAGTTTCTATACATGTATTGACTTTCTTTTTTTGTCTTACAGGTTTTTCGGACCGCATGAACTAAGGGTCTGTGCATCTGCAACTGTGTTTGACTCGCTACTATCTGTCTGCAAGTGTGTAACAGGTAAGTGATCATTCAGTTTCTATACATGTATTGACTTTCTTTTTTTGTCTTACAGGTTTTTCGGACCGCATGAACTAAGGGTCTGTGCATCTGCAACTGTGTGTGACTCGCTACTATCTGTCTGCAAGTGTGTAACAGGTAGGGGATCATTCAGTTTCTATACATGTATTGACTTTCTTTTTTTGTCTTACAGGTTTCTCGGACCACATGAACCAAGGGTCTTTCCATTGCCACTGTGTGTGTGGCGCGCTATCAATCTGTCTGCAAGTGTGTAACAGGTAGGTGATCATTCAGTTTCTATAGATGTATTGACTTTCTTTTTTTGTCTTACAGGTTTTTTGGACCTCATGAACCAAGGGTCTGTGCATCTACAACTGTGTGTGACTCGCTACTATCTGTCTGCAAGTGTGTAACAGATAAGTGATCATTCAGTTTCTATACATGTATTGACTTTCTTTTTTTGTGTTACATGTTTTTCGGACCGCATGAACCAAGGGTCTGTGCATCTGCAACTGTGTGTGACTCGCTACTATCTGTCTGCAAGTGTGTAACAGGTTGGTGATCATTCAGTTTCTATACATATATTGAATTTCTTTTTTTTTGTCTTAAAGGTCTTTCGGACCGCATGAACCAAGGGTCTGTGCATCCGCAACTGTGTTTGACTCGCTACTATCTGTCTGCAAGTGTGTAACAGGTAGGTGATCATTCAGTTTCTATACATGTATTGAGTTTCTTTTTTTTGTCTTACAGGTTTTTCGGACCACATGAACCAAGGGTCTGTGCATCTGCAACTGTGTGTGGCGCGCTAATATCTGTCTGCAAGTGGGTAACACGTAGATGATCATTCAGTTTCTATACATGTATTGACTTTCTTTTTTTGTCTTACAGGTTTTTCGGACCGCATGAACTAAGGGTCTGTGCATCTGCAACTGTGTTTGACTCGCTACTATCTGTCTGCAAGTGTGTAACAGGTAAGTGATCATTCAGTTTCTATACATGTATTGACTTTCTTTTTTTGTCTTACAGGTTTTTCGGACCGCATGAACTAAGGGTCTGTGCATCTGCAACTGTGTGTGACTCGCTACTATCTGTCTGCAAGTGTGTAACAGGTAGGGGATCATTCAGTTTCTATACATGTATTGACTTTCTTTGTTTGTCTTATAGGTTTTTAAGACCACATAGACCAAGGGTCTGTATATCTGCAACTGTGTGTGACTCGCTACTATCTGTCTGCAAGTGTGTAACACGTAGGTGATCATTCAGTTTCTATACATGTATTGACTTTCTTTTTTTGTCTTACAGGTTTCTCGGACCACATGAACCAAGGGTCTTTCCATTGCCACTGTGTGTGTGGCGCGCTATCAATCTGTCTGCAAGTGTGTAACAGGTAGGTGATCATTCAGTTTCTATAGATGTATTGACTTTCTTTTTTTGTCTTACAGGTTTTTTGGACCTCATGAACCAAGGGTCTGTGCATCTACAACTGTGTGTGACTCGCTACTATCTGTCTGCAAGTGTGTAACAGATAAGTGATCATTCAGTTTCTATACATGTATTGACTTTCTTTTTTTGTGTTACATTTTTTTCGGACCGCATGAACCAAGGGTCTGTGCATCTGCAACTGTGTGTGACTCGCTACTATCTGTCTGCAAGTGTGTAACAGGTTGGTGATCATTCAGTTTCTATACATATATTGAATTTCTTTTTTTTTTGTCTTAAAGGTCTTTCGGACCGCATGAACCAAGGGTCTGTGCATCCGCAACTGTGTTTGACTCGCTACTATCTGTCTGCAAGTGTGTAACAGGTAGGTGATCATTCAGTTTCTATACATGTATTGAGTTTCTTTTTTTTGTCTTACAGGTTTTTCGGACCACATGAACCAAGGGTCTGTGCATCTGCAACTGTGTGTGGCGCGCTAATATCTGTCTGCAAGTGGGTAACACGTAGATGATCATTCAGTTTCTATACATGTATTGACTTTCTTTTTTTGTCTTACAGGTTTTTCGGACCGCATGAACTAAGGGTCTGTGCATCTGCAACTGTGTTTGACTCGCTACTATCTGTCTGCAAGTGTGTAACAGGTAAGTGATCATTCAGTTTCTATACATGTATTGACTTTCTTTTTTTGTCTTACAGGTTTTTCGGGCCGCATGAACTAAGGGTCTGTGCATCTGCAACTGTGTGTGACTCGCTACTATCTGTCTGCAAGTGTGTAACAGGTAGGGGATCATTCAGTTTCTATACATGTATTGACTTTCTTTGTTTGTCTTATAGGTTTTTAAGACCACATACACCAAGGGTCTGTATATCTGCAACTGTGTGTGACTCGCTACTATCTGTCTGCAAGTGTGTAACACGTAGGTGATCATTCAGTTTCTATACATGTATTGACTTTCTTTTTTTGTCTTACAGGTTTCTCGGACCACATGAACCAAGGGTCTTTCCATTGCCACTGTGTGTGTGGCGCGCTATCAATCTGTCTGCAAGTGTGTAACAGGTAGGTGATCATTCAGTTTCTATACATGTATTGACTTTCTTTTTCTGTCTTACAGATTTTTCGGACCTCATGAACCAAGGGTCTGTGCATCTCCAACTGTGTGTGACTCGCTACTATCTGTCTGCAAGTGTGTAAAAGGTAGGTGATCATTCAGCTTCTATACATGTTTTGACTTTCTTTTTTTGTCTTACAGGTTTTTCGGACCTCATGAACCAAGGGTCTGTGCATCTCCAACTGTGTGTGACTCGCTACTATCTGTCTGCAAGTGTGTAACAGGTAGGTGATCATTTAGTTTCTATACATGTATTGACTTTCTTTTTTTGTCTTACAGGTTTTTCGGACCGCATGAACCAAGGGTCTGTGCATCTGCAACTGTGTGTGACTCGCTACTATCTGTCTGCAAGTGTGTAACAGGTTGGTGATTATTCAGTTTCTATACATATATTGACTTTCTTTTTTTTTGTCTTAAAGGTCTTTCGGACCGCATGAACCAAGGGTCTGTGCATCCGCAACTGTGTTTGACTCGCTACTATCTGTCTGCAAGTGTGTAACAGGTAGGTGATCATTTAGTTTCTATACATGTATTGACTTTCTTTTTTTGTCTTACAGGTTTTTCGGACCACATGAACCAAGGGTCTGTATATCTGCAACTGTGTGTGACTCGCTACCATCTGTCTGCAAGTGTGTAACAGATAAGTGATCATTCAGTTTCTATACATGTATTGACTTTCTTTTTTTGTCTTACAGGTTTTTCGGACCGCATGAACCAAGGGTCTGTGCATCTGCAACTGTGTGACTCGCTACTATCTGTCTGCAAGTGTGTAACAGATAAGTGATCATTCAGTTTCTATACATGTATTGAGTTTCTTTTTTTGTCTTACAGGTTTTTCGGACCTCATGAACCAAGGGTCTGTGCATCTCCAACTGTGTGTGACTCGCTACTATCTGTCTGCAAGTGTGTAAAAGGTAGGTGATCATTCAGCTTCTATACATGTATTGACTTTCTTTTTTTGTCTTACAGGTTTTTTGGACCTCATGAACCAAGGGTCTGTGCATCTCCAACTGTGTGTGACTCGCTACTATCTGTCTGCAAGTGTGTAACAGGTAGGTGATCATTCAGTTTCTATACATGTGTTGACTTTCTTTTTTTTGTTTAACAGGTTTTTCGGACCTCATGAACCAAGGGTCTGTCCATAGCCACTGTGTGTGTGGCGCGCTATCAATCTTTCTGCAAGTGTGTAACAGGTAGGTGATCATTCAGTTTCTATACATGTATTGACTTTCTTTGTTTGTCTTATAGGTTTTTCAGACCACATAAACCAAGGGTCTGTATATCTGCAACTGTGTGTGACTCGTTACCATCTGTCTGCAAGTGTGTAACAGGTAGGTGATCATTCAGTTTCTATACATGTATTGAGTTTCTTTTTTTGTCTTACAGGTTTTTCGGATCGCATGAACCAAGGGTCTTTCCATTGACACTGTGTGTGTGGCGCGCTATCAATCTGTCTGCAAGTGTGTAACAGGTAGGTGATCATTCAGTTTCTATACATGTATTGACTTTCTTTTTCTGTCTTACAGATTTTTCGGACCTCATGAACCAAGGGTCTGTGCATCTCCAACTGTGTGTGACTCGCTACTATCTGTCTGCAAGTGTGTAAAAGGTAGGTGATCATTCAGCTTCTATACATGTATTGACTTTCTTTTTTTGTCTTACAGGTTTTTCGGACCTCATGAACCAAGGGTCTGTGCATCTCCAACTGTGTGACTCGCTACTATCTGTCTGCAAGTGTGTAACAGGTAGGTGATCATTTAGTTTCTATACATGTATTGACTTTCTTTTTTTGTCTTACAGGTTTTTCGGACCACATGAACCAAGGGTCTGTATATCTGCAACTGTGTGTGACTCGCTACCATCTGTCTGCAAGTGTGTAACAGATAAGTGATCATTCAGTTTCTATACATGTATTGACTTTCTTTTTTTGTCTTACACGTTTTTCGGACCGCATGAACCAAGGGTCTGTGCATCTGCAACTGTGTGTGACTCGCTACTATCTGTCTGCAAGTGTGTAACAGGTTGGTGATCATTCAGTTTCTATACATATATTGACTTTCTTTTTTTTTGTCTTAAAGGTCTTTCGGACCGCATGAACCAAGGGTCTGTGCATCCGCAACTGTGTTTGACTCGCTACTATCTGTCTGCAAGTGTGTAACAGGTAGGTGATCATTCAGTTTCTATACATGTATTGAGTTTCTTTTTTTGTCTTACAGGTTTTTCGGACCGCATGAACCAAGGGTCTTTCCATTGCCACTGTGTGTGTGGCGCGCTATCAATCTGTCTGCAAGTGTGTAACAGGTAGGTGATCATTCAGTTTCTATACATGTATTGACTTTCTTTTTGTTGTCTTACAGGCTTTCAAGATCAATGGCTCCCCCCTTCCTGATGGTGGATCTGTCCTTCAAGGGTCTGTGCATCTGCAACTGTGTGTGACTCGCTACTATCTGTCTGCAAGTGTGTAACAGGTAAGTGATCATTCAGTTTCTATACATGTATTGACTTTCTTTTTGTTGTCTTACAGGCTTTCAAGATCAATGGCTCCCCCCTTCCTGATGGTGGATCTGTCCTTCAAGGGTCTGTGCATCTGCAACTGTGTGTGACTCTCTACTATCCATGTGGAAGTGTGTAACAGGTGGATGATCATTCAGTTTCTATACATGTATTGACTCTCTTTTTTGTGTGACAGATTCTCAAGAAGTTTATCAACCTCTTCTTCTCCCTGAAGGTGTATCCTTTTAACAAATATATTTTCATCTGCAACTGTGTGTGGTTCGCTGTCCATCATTCTGCAACTCTGTAACAGGTAAGTGATCGTTCAGTTTCTATACATGTATTGCCTTTCTGTTGTCTTACATGCTTTCAGGACCCAATGCTCCCCCCATTCCTGATGGTGGATCTTTCCTTCAAGTCACCTGTGTGTGGCTCGCTATCTATCTGTCTGCAAGTGTGTAAGAGGTAGGTGATCATTCAGTTTCTATACATGTATTTTCTTTTTTTGTCTTATAGGTTCATGACCCCATGAGCCCCTCCCTCCCTGACCATGCATCCAGCCACCACAGTCTGTCCATCTGTAGCTGTCTTGCTCGCTGTCTAATGTTCTGCAACTGTGTTACAGGTAAGTGATCTTTCAGTTTTAAAACCTGTATTGACTTTATTTGTTGTCTTACAGGTTCTGAGGATGTCATTATCCCCTCCCTCCATCTGCATCTGTGTATGGCTCACTGTCTATCTGTCTGCAACTGTCTAACAGGTAGGTGATCATTCAGTTTCTATACATGTATTGACTTTCTTTTTTTGTCCTACAGGTTCTGATGGTGGATCTGGTGGACAAGGGTCTGTCCATGTGCAACTGTGTGTGTGACTTGCTATCTATCTTTCTGCAAGTGTGAAATGTTAGTGACCATTCCATTTCAAAACTTGTGATGGTAGATGTGGCCAATGAGGGTCTGTCCTTCTGCAACTGTGTGTTTTTTGCTTTAAATTGGTCTGCTTCTGTGTAACACATAGGTGATCATAAAGTTTCTATATATGTATTGTCATTTGTTTTGTCTTACAGGTTCATAGGACGCCCCCCGGGCAACAAGGTTCTGTCCATCTGAATCTTCTTTTTGTGCTTCTTGATTCAGACTGTTGTCAGTCCACCCACTGCTCCTGACTCAGTCCCAGTGATGAGCTCCACTGGTAGAGAGACCTCACTTCTGCTCAGAACTCCATCAGGACATCTCCATCCCTACAGCCTGCAGCTAGGCCGAGAAATTAAGCAGCGCCTGTGGGAGGAGTGCCGCTGTCCTGCTCGGAGTATGTAGGTCCAGATCGCAGAGGTCTTCAGCTCACCAACTGGGACAAGCTTCGCCCCTCACTTTGAACTGGACACAAGCAGAGAGCCACTGCCTAAGCAACCCAAGAGGAAAAGGAGGAGGCGAAGACACTGAGATCAGAAAAAGCAGCAAACATGACTTTTAACTCTTTTTTTACTATTTTAACTACTTTTCTTCTTCTTTTTCTTCTTCTTCTTCTTCTTCTTCTTCTTATTATTATTATTATTATTATTATTATTATTGTCATTAAAATTTACTTTTTTTCTCTCTCATAACTGATGTACTGTCATGAACTTTGGAACAGAAATGTGCAATTGTGAAATATAAGCTTAATAATAGAACTGCAAATTTTACATTAGGGTTCACACTCTAATCTATAAACCTATTCTAAAGAAAAGTTCTTTAGAACTGAGCTTCTAAATTTCACTGAACCAAACTGGATTTAACTTCAACAAAGTACGGATACATAACATGCTTACCATTTGCACTATGATTATTTGCACAGATGTTAAGTTTCTGTAGATGTTTATCATATCTGTACATAATAGTTTGTATATAGATGTCTACTCGGGCTACATATTTATGTACAGTATTCATACCTGTACAAGTACAGATTTCTGACTACAGATTTTTACAGCTCTTTGTTACTTTTTTAACTTATTATTTATTCTATTTATTGTATTTTTCTCTTTTAGTATAATACTTGTTAACGGCCTGTTTTTTTGTTACATGTCATAGTTGTGTTGCTCTCACCAAGTAAAATTGTAACATAGTTGGTTAAATAAAGAGATTTTGAGATTTGGGGCTTACTGTGTAAAGTGGTCTGTTTTCATCTATTTCCAGAGGTAAAAAGTAACATTCCCACTTCTTTTATTACAGTAGTTTTAATAAAGTATGAGGACATCACATATTTGGGCCTAGGTCATCTTCATTCATCTTTTATAAAAGGCTATTAATCATCAGCTGCCAACGATGCCTCCCAAAACCTGTTAAAAAATCTCTACTTTTCCAAACTGAGGATTACATCTTCATCTAAAATGGTTTAAACTGGTTTATGCTGGTCTGGTTTGCTGGGGTATGCTGTTTTTCTTCCTAGAAGGGCAGTTTCTCAAAGGTTTATAGTCTTTGTGATGCTCTTATACTGTAACACCTGCTGGTGCAAGGTGCATTCCACTGATGTGTCTGTGCATTTTTCACCACTTAAATAGTAAATAAGCCTGTTAAAGAATTGATTGTCCATAAAATACTCTTATGAATTATTCACACAGGATTATGAATTCTTTCTAGAAAACAAGCAATACATTCTAATACACCAAATACAATAATAATGAATAAATACAATAAATTAAAGTCTAAATGAACTAAAATGACAATCACTTGTTAGTGTTACCTTTATGGTAATAGAAGGGAAGTGGTATTTTGAGGAACCAATATTCTGTAGTCAACAGTAAACAATTAATTAAATATACATTTGGTATTATATTATCAATGGATTATTGTAATATATATTTTCATTATGTAATATAACATAATTATAATATTATTTTTATAAGCACAGTCTATTCTTACCTGACATATCGAGAGTCTCTACACCCAATTGAATGACAGGTGGAAGAAGCGCCATGTAGCGATTATTATGTCAGTAACAGCTTCCTTGTATAAAGACTCTAGGTGTAAGTAGGTGAGACGGGCCGGTGCCGTGACACCATTATCCCCCCCACATGATTAATTGCCCATCTTCACACAGCTGTCATACTTATATGCCAGATTAAAATTTATGGAAAGATATTTATTGATCATTACTGAGACGTTTTTCTCTGAATAAAGTTTTGCTTTTATCTTAATATAAATGTATCTTTATTAATCAAATGTTAAACACTAGCATGTTAAACTGATGTAATACTGTTGTTGCTGCTCTGGCATTTAAAACTGATACTAACAGGTAAAGCTAGTGTGACCCATACTAAGGGTATTACAGTAGGAGAAGAGCAAGTACACCTTTCTAATTGTTTGCTCCAATTATCATGTGGTTCATTGCCAGGGACATGTCAACACCTGTATTGAGATGTCTGGAGCTTTGGGCTTAGAAGGTCTACTTTTAGCTGCAGACGCTTTCTCCAAGTACTCTCTCAGCCGTCTAGTAGGTACTAGTTTCCTCCTGAGGCTGTACTGACCGGCAGAGGAACGATTCCTCGAATCCTGAAACTAAAATATGTATATTTAATAATTATGCACAGTTACAATAATTAGTCTAATTTAATAAAAATACACCTCAGAAGATAAATGTACCATTTCTGTAGGAAATAAATCTTGCTGTTGTTAAAACAACCCTTGAGGAGCAGATCCGTGATACTCATCACACGGGTTCCTACAACAGCTTGCACTGCTAATGACAGAAAGAACAGAAAAACCAGAGGAAGCTGAAAGTGTGGAAGGCGATGCCAAGGCCCCGCTCATTTGTGTGACTACTTGATTTCAGATCCCCTGAGGTGGTGTAATGAAGCTAAATTACACACATTCAGTCACTGTCAAGTCAAGTCAGATTTATTTGTATAGCGCTTTTTACAACTGTTGTTGTCACAAAGCAGCTTTACATAATTAGTACTTAATAAAGGACAGAGACAGAGAAGAAAGAAGAAATAACATGAAGGATCAAAGACCCCTGTGAGCAAGCCAACGGCGACAGTGGCAAGGAAAAACTCCCTCAGAGCTGGAGAAGGAAACCTTGGGAGGAACCAAGACTCACAAGGGGGACCCATCCTCCTTTGGTCAGAACTATTTAAACATTAATGATAAAAATTACCAAACCAGATACAACAGAAAGTTAATAGTGGTGATATTAATAGTGGCAGACAGACACGAGTCCATCTAGGTTTCAATACGGCCACCAAACAGGCAGCACGGCAGACGGGAGAGCCGCCGGTCCGCCATGGGTCGCTGGCCGGACTGGTAGGTGGCAGCTGGTTTGACGCAGGTAGAGGGGACCTCAGCGGGCAATCTTCCAGCAGGTCGGGCTGGGTGGCCATTTATTCTGAGAAGGTAAAAAGAGAAAGAGAAAGTTAGTTCTGAGAGGAATTTTATGGAGGGCAGAGAATGTTGAGCATCCGCATCAGAGTATGTCTGACGACTCCGGCAGGACTGATTATAACAGCCTACTTAAAAGGAGAGAGCCAGAAGGTAACATGGACACGGGAGCACCCTGAGAACACCAGCATCTATCTGCTCCAACAAACCTGAGTGATCGCGTGTAAGCAGCGAGACGACAGCTCCAGCATCTCAGTGTACTACAATTCCCTACAATTCCCTACAATTCCCTGGACCTGCAACCCTTATCTAAGAAACATTAATTACCAAAAGCTAAACTAAACGTTTTCAGCTTAGATTTAAAGATTGAGACTGTGTCTGAGTCCCGAACATTATCTGGAAGGTTATTCCAGAGTTGGGGGGCTTTATAAGAAAAGGCTCTTCCCCCTGCTGAGGTTTTCTGAATTTTGGGCACGAGTAAGAGGCCAGCACCCTGAGATCTAAGTAGTCTTGATGGTTCGTAATATACAATAAGATCCCGCAGGTATTCAGGAGCGAGGCCATGTAGGGCCTTACATGTTAATAGAAGAATTTTGTATTCGATACGGAATTTAACTGGGAGCCAATGAAGTGCTGATAGAACTGGACTGATATGGTCAAATTTTCTAGTTTTAGTAAGGACCCTGGCTGCAGCATTTTGCACCAGCTGAAGTTTATTGAGGTTCCTGCTGGAACAACCTGACAGTAATGCATTACAGTAATCTAGCCTTGAGGTAATAAAAGCATGTACTAGCTTTTCTGCGTCTAATCTAGTGATAAGGAGTTTCTTAGTTTGGAGATGTTCCTAAGCTGCATAAAGGCTGTTCTACTAATATTAGCTATATGTTGCTCAAATGATAAATCTGAGTCAAATGTGACACCAAGATTTTTAGCTGCTAAACCAGGAATGATGGAAGCATCGGCCAAGTCTAACATTAAGTCAGATAGTTTATGTCTAGTGTCTTTTGGACCTAAAAGGAGAACCTCGGTTTTGTCACTGTTAAGAAGAAGGACGTTATGTGACATCCAGAGTTTTATATCCTTTACACAGTCCTCCATTTTCTGTAGTCTAAATTATCGTCAGGTTTGGCTGATATATAGAGCTGTGTGTCATCTGCATAGAAATGGAAATTAACGCCATGTCTGCTTATAACTGAGCCCAGTGGTAACATGTATAATGTAAATAATAGTGGTCCTAAAATTGAGCCTTGCAGAACTCCATATCTTACTTCTGTGTAATTTGAAGATAAATATTTTATCTTTACGAATTGATAGCGTCCCGTTAGATATGATTGGAACCATGATAGGGCTGTCCCTGTGATTCCAACCATTTTCTCTAATCTTTCTAGTAATATAGTATGATCTATTGTATCAAAGGCTGCACTAAGGTCTAGTAGGACTAATAAAGATACGTAGCCTTGATCAGAGGCAAGAAGGAGATCATTTGTAATCTTCACTAGGGCTGTCTCTGTGCTGTGATTTGGTCTAAATCCAGATTGGAATTTCTCATATAATTTTTACTCAGGTATAAGCAGAGTTCTTGGGCCACAGCTTTTTCTAATATCTTAGATACGAATGTTAAGTTGGAGATGGGTCTATAATTAGATAATACGCTAGGATCAAGATTTGGTTTCTTGATTAAAGGTTTTATAACTGCTATTTTAAGGGTTTGGGGTACATGCCCAAGGCAAAGGGATGAATTTACAATAGTTAAAAGAGGTGTGATTATAATTGGGAGTATTTCTTTTAGCAATTTAGAGGGAATTGGGTCGAGTGTACAGGTTGTACAATTAGCTGAGGAAATAATTTTTG